>NC_064637.1:35691729-35995062 GCF_023864275.1 Schistocerca cancellata | reverse complement strand
TAGTTTCAATAATCTAAATGTGACATAAAGTCACGCAGGACGCAGAGGACTATTTTAGTAATTAGTAGTTCTCCGTTCACGCTGACTGGGTCGCAATAGTAAAAGCCAGACATCATGCAAGAAATGACTTTACTGATCATATGATGCGTTTCAGAATTTATCCCATCATCATACATCCAGACGCGATTACTTCATGTTTGTCTGCGAATGTTTGTTTCACATAGATCTTTAAATGCCTTAACTACGTGCATTCCGAAACGCGTCATGTGAGCAATAATCATTCCTTTCCTGATGTCTATCATTGCGACCCACTCAGTCTGAATGCAGAAATACTGATTGTTTCGATTTCACGTTTGACGTCTGATAACGAATGACAAAAGAAATATTTCGTGTGATATACTTACAGATTTAAAATGTTTGGATTTTTTCTTTACCAGTGTTGTGAAACCTTACTTCTTTCCAAATTTCATAATTGTAGATCAACGGGACGTACCTACAGGTTTTGATAAGTGAGCGTTTGGTTGCATTGGCTTAGAAACTTACATTTATCACACCGGCAAGGGCCTGTACACTTTAGTATGTGACATAGACTTCAATTTCATACGTCTACCCGTTCCTGAGAAAAAAGGTTCTTAACAGACGCGCGAAGAGACAGAGAGTCAGATAAGAACTGACAAAATATTTTTTTCCGTGCAATATAATTAGAAATTCACAGTTTTCGGATTTTTACTTTGGCCGTGCTGTGAAACCATCCTTTTTGCCAAATTTCACGACTCTAGGGATATCGTATAGGTTTTGATGACAATATGCGAGTGTTAAAATGTGTGACATAAATGTCCGTATCTGCCAGCTGACCATAGACCTCAGTATCCGAGATAATTTTTCGTCTTGATACGTCTGCCCCCTCGTGAGAAAAAGGATTTTCAACAGTCGGATAGACAGAGCAACAGACGGACGGCAAAACTTTGAATCTTCTGCTATCCAGCGACATGCGCAGTGTGTTTATATCGTTTATAGTTCGTCTGTAATAAACATTTGAAATCTGTTCTTTCTTTTCGAATCACCCGGTCTCAACCGCTTTGAAGAATCGCTAACACACTGGTGTATCACATACATTAAATGCCATTGAACCTTTACTTAGTTTGCAGATGAAAGACATTATTGTTTGTACCTTTCCAGTCTCTTCATTTATAAGGATCACTAAGCGAATTCTTGTCGGTGAACTGCTGCTTAACTTCGTTCCACAAATGATTAACTTCTTGTTAGCAAATGTGTTCCAACTTGTCGCTGCATGCCACTGTTAACATACATGTTGTACAAGTTTTGATACATATTCGTAACATCGGCATTATATGCGTTACAGAATATCAGGACTGTCTCACTGACATACGCTGTGAAGGCGATGGGCGCGGCAGGGAATTTCCCGAGCGAAATCTGACACTTGTCCGGCACTTGTTACTAGTCGGGGAATCCCGGGCATGCCTGGCAGAGGGTTCAATGAACCACCTTCAAGCTGTCTCTCTACCGTTCCGCTCCCGAACGGCATGCGGGAAAAACTAGCACTTCAATTTTTCTGTGCGAACCCTGATTTCTCTTATTTGATCGTGATGATCATTTCTGCCTATGTAGGTGGGTGCAACAGAATGTTTTCGCAATCGGAGGAGAAAACTGGTGATTGAAATTTCTATCTCCCCTATTTCGCGATAATACAAAACGAGCTGCCCTTCTTTGTACTTTTTCGAAGTCATCCGTCAGTCACTCCTGATGCGGATCCCACACCGCACAGCAATACTCCAGAACAGGGCGGACAAGCGTGGTGTAAGCAGTCTCTCTAGTAGACCTGTTGCACCTTCTAAGTGTTCTGCCAATGAATCGCAGTCTTTGGTTTGCTCTACTCACAATATTATCTATGTGATCGTTCCAATTTAGGTTATTTGCACTCGTAATTGGAATCCCTAAGCATTTAGTTGAATTTACAGCCCTCAGATTTGTGTGACTTATCGCGTAATCGAAATTTAGCGGATTTCTTTTACTACTCATGTGAATAACTTCACACTTTTCTTTATTCAGGGTCAATTAGCACTTTTCGCACCATACAGATATCTTATGTAAATCATTTTGCAAGTCGTTTTGATCATCTGATGACTTTACAAGACGGTAAATGACAGCTTCATCTGCAAACAATGTAAGACGGCTACTCAGATTGTCTCCTCTGTCGTTAATATAGATCAGGAACAATAGAGGGCCTATATCACTCCCTTGGGGAACGCCGGATATTACTTCTGTTTTACGCGATCACTTTCGATCTATTACTACGAACTGTGACCTTTCTGACAGGAAATCACGAATCCAGTCGCACAACTGAGGCGATACTCCGTAGGCACGCAGTTTGGTTAGAAGACGCTTGTGAGGAACGGTGTCGAAAGCCTTCTGGAAATCTAAAAATATGGAATCAATTTGACATCCCCTGTCGATAGCACTTTTTACTTCATGAGTATAAAGAGCTAGTTGTGTTTCACAAGAACGATATTTTCTGAATCCGAGCTGACTATGTGTCAATAAAACGTTTTCTTCGAGGTACTTCATACATTTCGAATACAGTATATGTTCCAAAACACTACTGCAAATCGACGTTAGTGATATAGACCTGTAATTCAGCGGATTACTCCTACTTCCTTTTTCGGGTGTTGGTGTGATTTGAGCAATTTTCCAGTCTTTAGGTACGGATCTTTCTGTGAGCGAGTAGTTGTATATAATTGCTAAATATGGGGCTATTTTATCAGCATACTCGGAGAGGAACCTGACTGGTAAACAGTCTAGACCGGAGGCCTTGCCTTTATTAAGTGATTTAAGCTGCTTCTTTACATCGAGCACATCTTCTTCTATGTTTCTCATCTTGGCAGTTGTTCTTGATTAGAATTCAGGAATATTTACTTAGTCTTCTTTGGTGAAGGAGTTTCTGAAAACCGTGTTTAATAACTCTGCTTTAGTGGCACCGTGATCATTGACTTCACCGTTGTTATCGCGCAGTGAAGGTATTGATTGCGTCTTGCCACTGGTGTGCTTTATGTATGAACAGAATCTCTTTGGGTTTTCTGCCAGATTTCGAGACAGAATTTCGTTGTGGAAATTATTAAAAGCATCTCGCATTGAAGTACGCGCCATATTTCGAACTTCTGTAAAACTTTGCCAATCTTGGGGATTTTGCGTTATTTTAAATTTGGCATGGTGTTTTCATTGCTTCTGCAACAACGATCCGACCCATTCTGTGTACCATGGGGGATGAGTACCACCACTTATTAATTTATGTGGTATATATCTTTCAAATGCTGTCGATACTATCTCTTTCAAAACATTCCACAACTTTTCTACACTTACCTTCTCAGATCGGAAGGAGTGAAGACTGTCTCTAAAAAGACGTTAAGAGCATTTTATCAGATTTTTTAAATAGTTATACTTTGCGTTTCTTTTTCATGGTTGTAGGTGTTACGGTTTTCAGCCTAGCAGCAACTGCCTTGTGGTCGCTAATCTCTGTATTCGTCACAACACTCACTAATTGTCCAGGACTATTTGTTGCTAAAAGGTCAAGTATGCTTTCGCAACCATTTACGCTTCGAGTAGGTTCATGAACTAATTGTTCTAAATACTTTTGTGAGAAAGCACTGAGTACAATTTTAGATGACGTTTCAGGCCTGCCGCCGGCCTTAAACGTATAATTTTTCCAGCATATCGGGGTAGATTGGGGTCACCATCAACTATAATTGTATAAGCGGGGTACGTATTTGAAATGCGACTCAAGTTTTCTTTGAGCTGTTCAGCAACTATGTCTTCTGAGTTGGGGGGTCGATAAAACGATCCAATTAATAGTTTAGTCAGATTGTCAGGTATAGCCTCTACCCATACTATTTCACATTATTTCACATGACCTTTCTACTTCAATTTCGCTACAAGGCAAACTACCTCTGACAGCAATATATACTCCACCACCAACTGTATTTAATCTATCCTTTCTGAACACTGTTAGATCGTTTGAAAAAATTTCGGCTGGACTTGTTTCCGGCTTTAGCCAGCCAGCTCTTTGTACCTACAAATATTTGAGCTTCGGTGCTTTCTATTTGGGCTTGGAGCTCTGGTTCTTTCCCAACACAGCTACGACAAAAAATCAAACGGCTCTGGGCACTACGCGACTCAACATCTGAGGTCATCAGTCCCCTAGACTTGGAACTACTTAAACCTAACTAACCTAAGGACACCACACACGTCCACGCCCGAGGCAGGATTCGAACCTGCTACCGTAGCTGTCACGCGGCTCCAGATTGTAGCGCCTAGAACCGCTCAGCCACACCGGCCGGCTCAGCTATGACAATTTACAACTACAATACCAATCATTTGTACAACTACCTTACTGTGTTTCACCCGTCCACTTTTAAGACGGACGTCCATTCTGTGGTTCCCTGAGACCCTCTAACCTAAAATCCGCCCAGTCTCTTCCACACATCCCCCGCTGCCCGTGTAGCTGCTTCTTGTGTGTAGTGGACTCCTGACCTATTAAGCGGAACCCGGAAACCCACCACCCGATTGTGCAAGTCGAGGATTATCGTGGTTCTGTTATGCAGGCGTCGTCTGTTTGTCCTAGATCTGACTATCACACTTTGCACACGCTGTACAAAATATTTGCTTGTCTACATGCATCTATTACTGCAGCATAAAGAGTTTTGCAACATTGCGGCGTACAAAGACATGTCTGAGGTCGACAATGAAGGAGGATCGACTTAATGACTTAGCTCTGTTGAATACTCACCCTCACACTGATTGTCCTATTGACGATGTAATTAACCAATTTGCCAGGATAAATAGACGCATAGGATTCATCATTTAAGGAAGAGAACCATAATTGTTACCTTTTTATATCATAAGATGGCATTGTCTTGTATATGTGTATAATCAATTAAAATAAAACTTTCTTAAACTTTGCATGTGACTTGAATATTTTTTATTAGGGTAAAAGTAAAGGTAGCTCAAGGTATCTTAAGTGCCTCCTCTTTGAGGTTTTTCTGTATCTGTATCTTCCACGACAAAGGCCACCTACGGTCAATATTTCGAAAACACAGTGAAAATTTTGCCACCCAAAAACAAACACATTGGTCTACAGTTTTCTTAAATTCGTTATTAAGCCTCGTAAGGAAAAAAACGTTGCTCCGTACATAAATCAGTGTGATCAAGCATTACACTCACAAATATAAAGGTACTAAGAGGGAGCACCACATACATAGCTCCAGATTTAGTTAAGTGCAATACCTTCAATTTCATCCACCTTTAACCCAAATCCTCGTTTCAAAACATACGGTGCATTTAAGAGTAAGGTTACCTGTTCTTCACTTATTGGGTCTCTATCTGGCACTTACGGCCAAACAAACTTCATTCCCTTCTTCCAGAGATATCTGACGTATGTTATACCCCTATCACTGCAGGAACCACAACAGCTTGCAGTTTGAGTAATATATGACTGACATTTGTTTTCCTCAGTTGTATATTCCTTAGCTCCACATCGTCATTGGCATCAACGCTGTTTAATAAATTGTGTATCTGTAATCCTGAGCAAAGAAAACCAGAAATAGAGAAATCATGCACATGACCTTACAAATCGTAATATACTGGCATATAAGGGGGAAAAAAATGAAATGATCGTATGGCATTGTTGGCAGGGATGTCCCAGTCGGGTTCGACCGCCAAGTGCAAGTCTTATGTCAGTCGGCACCATGTTGGGTGACTATCGGCCGATGATGAGGATGAAATCATGATAAGGACAACACAACAACCACTCCGCGAGCGGAGAAAATCTCCGACCCTGCCGGCGGAAACCGAACCCGGGCCCAGTGCATGGGAGCCAAGCACGTTAGCACCCAGCTAAGCAGGCGGACATACTGGCAGATATATACGTGTCCACAAACAACCCGTGATCTGATTTGAGAATTAATAGAGTAACATAGATAGCTGGAAGGAGCGATAGATTTGCGATAAATGATATCGGTGGATTTTGCGTATCCAGATTTTAACACACTTTTTCCTGTACAATTAAAAGTCACAATCGATTCGCCAACTATTGTGCAAGAGGATCGACACTAGGTGCCGCTATGTAGTGTATACTGATGGAACTTTATCGCAGAACAATAAATCCTTGGAGGCAGTAGAGAGCTGTAAGACTTTTGGTGTGTGAGTTGTCAAAGTAAACACGGTGGGCAAAGTATGCCCGCTCTGCGGACAATGCCGGTACAGTTTTTCTTCACTTGAGAACTATGGCTAGCAGCTCTGGAGAGATGGAGTTGGCGTCTGCATGAGAGATCTAAACTCGTAGAACGTGGCGATCTGCGATCTTACACATGAATGGGTGGTATCTCTGCCTTTGGACATGTCCACAGTAACAAACACCACGAATTCACATAATTGATTCGCCTAGCTGGGCAACGAATCCACCTTCAGTGTGGATGCACAAATATGTGCGTCCTCCTGCGGGAAACTCAGAGAAGGGAGCCTAGAGCAAATAGACAAGGACTGCAGATGGGTGGCGCTAGGTGGAAGTGTGGATCGGCCGAGCATCGGCCATGCGGCTGCGATAAACACTGTATCCGGGTGATGTGGATGGTTAACTCACCTGTCTAGGGAGCAGGATATCGCAGATTTGAGTTCCGGTCCATGACACATTTTCATTCATCGCTGCTGATTCCACATAAAGTCCTGATGCAGCTAACATCACTAGTGCCTTTCCCCCACTTTCTTCACTCTTCCACCTCAATCTACATACAAAGGTTGTCCAGAAAGTAAGTTCTGATCGGTCGTGAAATGGACACCACTGTGAAAACCCGATGAAGCTTTGCACCGATGTATGGGAAGTGTACCTAGTATGATCGTCGATTGCATTAAGATGCTCTTTTCAGTCGTTAGCGCACTGTGAGCGAGTAAAGGTGCCCAGGACAACGATGTCTCCTGCCAAGTAGGAGGACCCACTGAGAGGCTTCGCCTTATTGAATGCAGCCCACCTGACACAACTGCCACGCACTTCCTTCTTCGTTGCAATTCTCAGCCGCACTCTGCAGGGGCAGTGAAGACGCTCCCGCAGCCTTTTCGATAGGAAGCGTTCGATCACCCACAACACGGCCCTAATTGGCTCCTCCTGAGTATCTGTTGACATGAAACGCTGGATACGAAGACAACACTTGGGCGCAGGTTGTGCGCTGCTGACCAGCGTAGAGAATTATCGGAAAGCACAGGCGGCTGCCTTCTGTGACGATGGTGTTGGAAATTTGGTAAAACACTCCGACAAATCTCTAAGTCAGAGCGGCGACTATGTAGAGAAGTATCTGGAAAGTGTAACTAACTCTTGTAAATAAAATGTTTCTGATTTTCACTGTGGTTTCCATTTAGCGAACGATTGAAACTTAATTTCTGGACAACCCTCGTATAATCTCTGACCTCGCCCCACTCGCGGGCACTGCTTCCGAGCTGACTGCTGGTACTGTTTACACGGTACGTCCTACTCGCAAAAGCTCTCTCACAGTGAAATTTGTCAATCGTGTACCTAGCTTTACGGGAGCGATACGTGGAGGCTGAAAAACGCTTCTAGGTTCTTGAAACCTAGCAAGTAGTGGTAATTGGTGTCTACATTCAAGTGGCTGCCATTTCAGATTTATCGACACATTCGTGTGTCGAAGAATCCTGCGACCGCTCGTGCTGCCTTCCTTTGTATTCATTCATCAACTCTTGTTGGTCGTATTTGGTACGGATACCATACAGTTGAGCAACCTGTGGTACTAGACGGTTGGCCCGTGGCACGATATCACATCTAGTGGCTTTCTCGGCCAATAAGAATTTCAAAAATGGCTCTGAGCACTATGGGACTCAACTGCTGTGGTCATCAGTCCCCTAGAACTACTTAAACCTAACTAACCTAAGGACATCACACACATCCATGCCCGAGGCAGGATTCGAACCTGCGACCGTAGCAGCAGCGCGGCTCCGGACTGGAGCGCCTAGAACCGCACGGCCACCGCGGCCGGCAGTAAGAATTTGATTATCAGTGTTTTACACAGTTATTGACCGAATATAAAATGCCATCAAACCAGTTAATTTAACAGGATTACCTTCACGTTAAAGGTGTAATACGAAAGAGAAGCACTGAGGTTAGAAACTGTGTATCTGTTTTGCGGCAGCGTAACTCACGTGGCGCAAATTAACTGCGAGAATATTATTCAGCCACGACTTGAGAATGTGAGCAGTTGGCAACGTCCGCCAAACTTCACTCATAATTTTAAGCCTTTACGAAACTTTTTAACCTGACATTCCCCACAAACTGATACAACGGAAATAAATGCATCGTTTGCTAAACTTCCTGTTACTACAGTAAATCTCAGCATCATGCATGACATCTCCATCAAAATTTCTTTACTACTGCTACATCGTTCCTATTAAGTTTTCCAATTCGCAACATATTTTCATGACATTTTCCATATAAACGACTGCGAGTACATGAAAAATTATGCCGTTGTACGGCTGATAGCCCAGGTCATAAATATTGTGATGCATGAAAAACTAGCTTTTCCTTAAAAGGGAGCAGAAATTACCCATACTGTATTCATCCAGCCCTTGATACGGAGAGCACTTAGCGACTACCGACTTCCCACAAGCTTTAAACAAAATTTCAAACTATTTCTAAATCTTTTGTCGCTTCCACACTTAACGTTGTGGTGGCACACCTATTCCTCGAATGAGAGGTATAACGTCCTTAAATACGAGAGTTGCCCAGAAAGTAATGCAACGCATTTTTCTTCAAGAATTCTTTATTGAACATAATGGAAATAAAGGAAAAGGTCCCGAGTTCGAGTCTCGGTCCGGTACATATCACCGCACACTCCGCTGCAGAGTGAAAATTTCATTCCGATAACGAGAATACATACGTGTGTTTTACCTGCACACTATTTTTCCACGTAACTCCCATCCCGTTCTATGGCCTTCCTCCAGAGCGAAACAACGGTGTGTATGCCCTGTCGGTACCAAGCCTTGTCCTGGTGGCGGAGACAGTGCTTCATTGGGTGAATCACCTCCTCATCGTCCTCAAAATGTCTCCCACGAATGGCAGCCTTTAATGGCCCAAGGGGGGCTGGGTCAGGTGTGTCAGGTGCGACAGCCGTGGATGGTCTCCCCGACCGCTGCAAATCGTGGAGCTCCGCCGAACCGCCTTCTGCCCAGCGACTATCTGTACTTCTGTGGACAGCAGATGCTCCATAGACTTTGCACAAGCGATTGTGAATATTCCCCACGTTTTATTTCTCTTCAATGAGAAATTCAATGACGGCACGTTGCTTAGAATGTACATCACCTACAAACTGTCCATCGGAAGTGATAGAAACTTGACGCACTCACTCAGGAGATTTCAAATAATACATACGTCACGTTTTGCATTTATAGCATAGTTTTCGGGTGAGAAACTAATGAGTGTTTACTTATTTTTATCATTTAAAACACTAACCTTCAGAATTTTACGCGACAAAGACAACACAAACTTAACCTATTCATTATTTTTTTTTAATTATTATGGAGTCGAGGTAGCAGTTGTCGTTATACTGGTTATCACTGTTAGCATTCAACCGCGATTCTTATACATATATTTTAACAACGCGTTTCAAGAGACAATGCTCCCATCATCAGGTTGTAAAATCTATTTCATGAAATTAAACGGACTAAAAAGACAAAATACCATCACAAATAGTTGGGAAGTCCATAGAGTAAAACAGAATTAAAAGTATATTGGACTGTGGGTCCTCGTCTTACACTGAAGTTGTTGACGCAAGTCGATGGCCGTCCCATAGCTACCAAGTATGCTGTCGCACTGTGCCGGCTCGGGAGCTGTTGTGGACTGACGTGCCCAGGTGTTGTGGCGTGGTTACAGCCGTGTGCTTGACGGTAACGCTATGCTATTGGGCGCCTGATTTCCTTATTACATTGGTCTGCTATCGTTAGCCTCTCGCAACTCCGTCAGTGACATGCTACAAGTTTAAAGTCGCATACCCACCCTAAAATAATTCTAAAAACCCGCTAAAAAATCTCATTTCTTTAAAATAATCTTGTGCATTTAGAATATTGGTTTGTTGCTTTTCGTGGATAGCTATCTCGAATTCCTCTAGTAAATCAAGTTTCCTCCCTTTCTTTTCTACATGCAATATTTCTACGTTGTCTTCTATGCTATTAGGGGGATGGCCTGTTTCGTATATATGGTTCGCAACAGCTGATTTGTCATAATTTCCTAACCTGAGCGCATCTTTATGTTCTTTATACCGGATCGCGAATGATCTTCCTGTCTCCCCTATATATTTTGCATCACAAGTTCTGCACTGAATCTTATAAACTCCCGATCTTTCAAACTTATTTCTCTTCTCGCCAATATCGTGCTTAAGGCTATACCTCACTAGGTTATTAGTCTGAAAAGCTATTTTTACATCGTATGGCTTAAAAATATTTGTTATCTTTTGTGAGACTGTTCCATAGTGTAGCATCGTGATAATTTTCACTTTCTCTCCATCAGGTTTATTCTTTTTGCGCTTATTACTTTTCCGTAACAGTTTTTTAACCATATCTATTCTGTAACCGTTATTCATCGCTATTCTCTTAACGGTATTAATTTCAGTCTCCCTATCTTTTTCCCTCATAGGTATATTGATTGCCCTGTGCTATTCATTATTACCCACAATATACAAGCCCGACGCAATCTGACTGCTGTACAGTGAGAACGTGGTTTCAAATAATTAACACAAAAGAATGGCCCTGAATTGCAAGAAATCCTAGCAATAACCCTACTTTTTCATAATCGATTACTCTCCTCAGTGCAGCACTCCGTGAAGAATGGGCTTCCTTTCCCCAAGTAACCCTCCAGCACTTGACTAAACTCATGCCTGCGAGAGTAAAAGCTGTCATCAAGGCTAACGGCGGCCCAACACCATATTGAATTCCAGCATTACCGATGGAGGGCGCCACCAACTTGTAAGTCAGTTTCAGCCAGGTGTCCCGATACTTTAGATCTCATAGTGCATATCCTTTTTAAAAAATTATACCATTTTTATTAGGAATATTTCTTCTGTATGTTTTGTATGTTGCCTCTAGTTTCACACCCATTCAAATGACTACCATGACTGTGCTTCAATGGGTGCAGTATGTTATAATAAACAGGTCACAAAATTTTATATAGCTACCACAAGTAGTCTTTGATATGTATGTACACAAAGAGTAAAGAAAAATCATTTGAGAAAACAGCTTTTAAATTTTAAAACGATAAAAACTCACATTTTTAAAAAAAATTAAGGCTGAAAAGCACGAAGCAGCGTAGTCAGCATCATAATCTTTGCCAGTCTCCTTCTCTAAATATTTTCCTTTTGCTTCGCCTCGCTTCTCTGATGGTGAATTCGGCTGCACGCTGTACCGCGATATATCTCGACTATCCAATAATTTCAACCTCTTAACTGTGTGACACCCTGGGGTAATGTTAAGATGATCAAGAACACTTATCCTCAGCAGATTTCCATCATTAAATGTTAATGCAGCGTCACTAACTTCGAGTTTCAGAGTATTAACCATACAAACCCAGTTTTGTGCACTCATGTGCTGATAATACTCGGTTAATGCGTCAGTTCGTAACATTTTTCCATGAGCTTAATAAACACAACAGATACACATAACAGAGACTTTAAACTAAACTGAGAGCTCCGCCCAAACAGGCCATGAAGGCCCAGCGGTAGCGACTGGCCGCCGTGTCATCCTCAGCCGACAGGCATATGTAGGCGCATGTGGTCAGCACACCGCTCTCCCGGCCTTATGTCAGTTTCCCAGACCGGAGCCGCTACTTCTCAATCAAGTAGCTCCTCAGTTTGCCTCACAAGGGCAGAGTGCACCCCGCTTGCCAACAGCGCTGGGCTGACCGGATGGTCACCCATCCAAGTGCTAGCCCAGCCCGACTGTGCTTAATTTCGGTGATCTGACGGGAACCGGTGTTACCACTGCGGCAAGGCCCTTGGAAACAGACACTTTAGTCATCGATACGAGGAGCATTCAAGTTCTAAGGCCTCCGATTTTTTTTCTAATTAACTACTCACCCGAAATCGATGAAACTGGCGTTACTTCTCGACGTAATCGCCCTGCAGACGTACACATTTTTCACAACGCTGACGCCATGATTCCATGGCAGCGGCGGAGGCTTCTTTAGGAGTCTGTTTTGACCACTGGAAAATCGCTGAGGCAATAGCAGCACGGCTGGTGAATGTGCGGCCACGGAGAGTGTCTTCCATTTCTTGGAAAAAGCCAAAAGTCACTAGGAACCAGGCCAGGTGAGTAGGGAGCATCAGGAATCACTTCAAAGTTGTTATCACGAAGAAACTGTTGCGTAACGTTAGCTCGATGTGCGGATGCGTTGTCTCGGTGAAACAGCACACGCGCAGCCCTTCCTGGACGTTTTTGTTGCAGTGCAGGAAGGAATTTGTTCTTCAAAACATTTTCGTAGGATGCACCTGTTACTGTAGTGCCCTTTGGAACGCAATGGGTAAGGATTACGCCCTCGCTGTCCCAGAACATGGACACCATCATTTTTTCAGCACTGGCGGTTACCCGAAATTTTTTTGGTGGCGGTGAATCTGTGTGCTTCCATTAAGCTGGCTGGCGCTTTGTTTCTGGATTGAAAAATGGCATCCACGTCTCATCCATTGTCACAACCGACGAAAAGAGTCCCATTCATGCTGTCGTTTCGCGTCAACATTGCTCGGCAACATGCCACACGGGCAGCCATTTGGTCGTCCGTCAGCATTCGTGGCACCCACCTGGATGACACTTTTCGCATTTTCAGGTCGTCATGCAGGATTGTGTGCACAGAACCCACAGAAATGCCAACTCTGGAGGCGATCTGCTCAACAGTCATTCGGCGATCCCCCAAAACAATTCTCTCCACTTTCTCGATCGTGTCGTCAGACCGGTTTGTGCGAGCCGAGGTTGTTTCGGTTTGTTGTCACACGATGTTCTGCCTTCATTAAACTGTCGCACCCACGAACGCACTTTCGACACATCCATAACTCCATCACCACATGTCTCCTTCAACTGTCGATGAATTTCAATTGGTTTCACACCACGCAAATTCAGAAAACGAATGATTGCACTCTGTTCAAGTAAGGAAAACGTCGCCATTTTAAGTATTTAAAACAGTTCTCATTCTCGCCACTGGCGGTAAAATTCCATCTGCCGTACGGTGCTGCCACCTCTGGGACATATTGACAATGAACGCGGCCTCATTTTAAAACAATGCGCATGTTTCTATCTCTTTTCAGTCTGGAGAAAAAAAAAATCGGAGGCCTTAGAACTTGAATGCACCTCGTAATATATTCTCCTTCAATATTTACAACAATCTGCAAAATCTGGCGTACCTTTTCGATTCCGTGACTGTAGGAATCATGCGGTTTTGAGGCGAAATTGTCGAACAAAGTTCGGAGCGGATTTTAATCCGGAAATGAGGTTCCTTGAAGACTGCTCGATAGACAACGCAAAAAGTGAAAATCTAAGAGTGCAAATCGGCTGAACAAGATGGGTGTGGAGTGACTTCCCAACCCACTCTTGTACAGCGGTTTTTGTGAATCTAGCAGAATGCGGGCAGGTATTGTGGAGTAGCATCACTTCACGCAATCTTCCCGGTTGTTGTCCAAGGATTGCGTCTGCGAGACGTCGCAGTTGCTTACAATAAACTTCAGTAGCGGCGAGTACACCTCGGGGTAGCAATTCGCAGTACCCCACACTATCGCAGATCCACCAGATCTTTATACGTGGAGTTCCTGCTTCGTTTAGGCTCAACCTTTCCTTTCTTCTCCTTACGTTAGCTTAAAGGCACCATTTCGCGTCGTCAGTAACGATAGGAATCGTCGGTGTTGTTCACAAGCCAACTGATGATGAGCAAGCACGTATGGCTAGCCGCTCTGATTCTCGTTGGTTGTTTGGGGAAGGAGACCAGACAGCGAGGTCATCGATCTCATCGGATTAGGGAAGGACCGGGAAGGAAGTCGGCCGTGCCCTTTGAAAGGAACCATCCCGGCATTTGCCTGGAGCGATTTAGGGAAATCACGGAAAACCTAAATCGGGATGGCCGGACGCGGTATTGAACCGAAGTCCTCCCGAATGCGAGTCCAGTGTCTAACCACTGCGCCACATCGCTCGGTCTCTGATTCTGGCTTAGGACTTGCGATACCCATACACCCGATGTTTCAACTTCCCCATTGCATGCAAATGTCGCGCGATACTGTGGTAACCACAGTTCAACACATTTCCCAGTTCTCGACTATAATGACGTGGACACTGTGCATTAAAGTCTTTAAAAGATAGTCATTAAGCCCAAAAATCTTCCTGGACGTGGATAATTACTAATGTCAAAACGATCCTACTTAAAACGAGGAAAGCCGGCCGAAGTGGCCGAACGGATCTAGGCGCTACAGTCTGGAACCGCGCGACTGCTACGGTCGAAGGTTCGAATCCTGCCTCGGGCATGGACGTGTGTAATGTCCTTAGGTTAGTTAGGTTTAAGTAGTTCTAAGTTCTAGGGGACTTATGACCACAGCAGTTGAGTCCCATAGTGCTCAGAGTCATTTGAGCCATTTTTGTTGGAACACTCATTGGAATTCTCGGCCCACCCACGTAGACACTTCAGAAAGAGGTCTTTGAGAGCTAACTTCCTATAAATTCCGTTGATGGCTTCCATAGCAGCTTCAGCAATAGAGTTTTTGTGTTCCGAACACACTCCTAGAACTTCAGCCTTCTGGAAATTACACCATGATTCAGGTCGAGGTGAGCAAAGTAAAGTATCGGTTTTCTATCAGTTGAGAGTTTGTGAAAGTATGAGACCAAGACGGCTTTTTTATGCTTCCTTAATCATTTCCGTTGTTGCAGATGGGCATTCCATAATACTGCTGAAACTGTTGCGTAATTTAAGTTGTAATGTGGCTATAATTTCGCACCTTACAAGCACTCATCCACATACTCTGCTGTGATCAACAAACACAATCATGTGATAGGTTATAAATCGTATATATGAATATATAAAGGAGACTGACACTGTCACATATGCCTTGTAAATGATTGTTAACGCTTATTGCATGAAAGCTGATGGAGTGTCTTTATGATCAGAGCGGCATAATGAATGATTGCCTACACTAGTAGAGGTTGGAACGCCAGTGGAAATGAAACGTCAGGCAGAACTCAAGCCCTGGGTGGAAGGCCCGCACAGGTGTGTTGGTCCTCCTTAAACACAGGAAGTAGCCAGACGGACGTCGTAGCAGATAAGCGCTGGGGCACAATAGAGTCGCGACTGGGCGGCATTGCAACCGCACGGGAAGGATTATACTTCGGGAGCGTCACCCTAGAAACCACGCAGGCTGGGTTACTTCCAAGGATTTTTACTCAGAAGCATACCATTGTACGTGTATAGGTTTTTCCTCGCAAACTTTCCTCGCTGGACCAGAAAAGACTAAAATATGGGTGGGCGGCGTTCGGAAGAATCTGTAGGGAGGGAGAATATTCCGTGGTTTCGGGAATATGTTTAGTTTTCAGAATTACGAGGGTGGGGAGCCGAGCCTTGCTGGGAAGCCAGCGGTGGAGAGACGAGGTCTTCCGTTGTGAGCGGCCGTGTGTGACGGTCGCTCGATATCAGCTTTGTTGGTACAGACGGACTTGCTGTCTCTCCTCTCAGGAGAGTTTATAGTTAGAACAGTTAGGACTGTACTGTTGCGAACCTATACGATTCTGGACTTCACATCCGGGTTGGAAGTCGTCGTTGAGTACGCAGCGTTCAGTAATTGAGAGCACTTCCTCTGCCTATACTTACGTAAATACGTTATCTGAACTCCGTCCTTGTGGCTGGGAGTTCGCGTTTCTCGTCCGTAGAACACAGAGAGGAGGAGACAGTATGAGAGTATATTAGTCAGCAGAGGACCGCCTTCTGCCGTCCTACTGTTTGAAAGAGTTTATTTGTGGCTGGAGTTCTTCCATCGTCGCAGACTAGTGCGAGAACCATCACTTCGACGCACCGGATGCAGTACATACGGTGACATCGCAAAATTGCTTCGGCTTAATAGGGCTATAAAAGCTAAACAGCTGTGATCACGTTAGTTTATTTCCACTGAGGTTCCACACCACCGTAGATCATCTTTGAAAGTAGTGTCTTGTAGTGTTTGGTACGTAGATGATGTCAGCCATTTCGCGTTAGTGATAATAGACCGCGCAGTCATAATAAGGGGCAGAGTTGGGCAATTGGTTGATAATTTTAGTTAGGAAATATAGACAATTGTACTCAAAGGGTTGATTTTAAATCTATAATAAATATATATTGAGCAACAACCTTCATCATTTAGTAGTATTAGTTGCCTTCATCATTCATTTATGTTTAGATTGTAATTTATATGTAAAAAAGAGAATTAAGAGATCCTAAGATCTGCTTCACGGGGTAATAAGGGCCAAATCATCATTTTGGCCTTCACTATTTTCCTTTACGCACATTCATTTTACAGCCGCCTGGAGTAGCATCTTGGAAAGCGTGCGCTATTACTATACGCATCTGTTGAATTTATCCGAAATTTCACTAATTGAAAACTGTTCTTAATCTTCTGCCAAATTTTTTTTATTTTTTATTTTATTTTATTTTATTATTATTATTTTTTTTGAAGAGTGGGAATGTGCTCTGTCAAATGTCTATAAATGACAAAACGATACAAACGTGAACTGCAACTAATACGAACAATCAGCATTCCCTTCTTCACATTGTCATAGACGATGGCGTCTGCTTCTATGAAATATATTATTACAAAAAATTGTTTTCTTGAATTCGTAATGAGATACTATTTAACTGATCTAAATGTGGGACGGGGGTAATTAGAACACTGAACACACGGTTGATAGTTGTCACCGACTGACAACTTGTAGATATTTTTGGACATAATGTAATCTTTTTGCATAGCAGAAATTACTGAACTCCCTTCTACAGCCAACAAACTCAAAATAAGTTACCTGCTTCTACAGTGCTGTATCGTTATATGATAATCTTAAATATCGACCTTCATCCTCGGATTACACATCATGGAACGTCTCATATAGGAATATCTCTGTGGCGCATCCACTATCCAAGCTACTCATTCCGCCATGATCCAACACCCTGCCTCCGCGACTACACGACTACTACGAGGTGCATTCAAGTTCTAAGGCCTCCGATTTTTTTTCTAGTTAACTACTCACCCGAAATCGATGAAACTGGCGTTACTTCTCGACGTAATCGCCCTGCAGACGTACACATTTTACACAACGCTGACGCCATGATTCCATGGCAGCGGCGAAGGCTTCTTTAGGAGTCTGTTTTCACCACTCTGTCCGCCGCTCGTGGTCTCGCGGTAGCGTTCTCGCTTCCCGAGCACGGGGTCCCGGGTTCGATTCCCGGCGGGGTCAGGGATTTTCACCTACCTCGAGATGACTGGGTGTTTGTGTTGTCCTCATCATTTCATCATCATCCAGGAAAGTGGCGAAATTGGTCTGAGCAAAGATTGGCTAATTGTACGGGCGCTGATAACCACGCCGTTGAGCGCCCCACAAACCAAACATCATCATCACCATCTTTGACCACTGGAAAATCGCTGAGGCAATAGCAGCACGGCTGGTGAATGCGCGGCCACGGAGAGTGTGTTTCATTGTTGGAAAAAGCCAAAAGTCACTAGGAGCCAGGTCAGGTGAGTAGGGAGCGTTAGCTCGATGTGCGGGTGCGTTGTCTTGGTGAAACAGCACACGCAGCCCTTCCCGGACGTTTTTGTTCCAGTGCAGGAAGGAATTTGTTCTTCAAAACATTTTCGTAGGATGCACCTGTTACCGTAGTGCCCTTTGGAACGCAATGGGTAAGGATTACGCCCTCGCTGTCCCAGAACATGGACACCATCATTTTTTCAGCACTGGCGGTTACCCGAAATTTTTTTAGTGGTGGTGAATCTGTGTGCTTCCATTGAGCTGACTGGCGCTTTGTTCGGATTGAAAAATGACATCCACGTCTCATCCATTGTCACAACCGACGAAAAGAAAGTCCCATTCGTGCTGTCGTTGCGAGTCAACATTGCTCAGCAACATGCCACACGGGCAGCCGTGTGGTCGTCCGTCAGCATTCGTGGCACCCAACTGGATGACACTTTTCGCATATTCAGGTCGTCATGCAGGATTGTGTGCACAGAACCCACAGAAATGCCAACTCTGGAGGCGATCTGTTCAACAGTCATTCGGCGATTCCCCAAAACAATTCTCTCCACTTTCTCGATCGTGTCGTAAGACCGGCTTGTGCGAGCCCGAGGTTGTTTCGGTTTGTTGTCACATGATGTTCTGCCTTCATTAAACTGTCGCACTCACGAACGCACTTTCGACACATCCATAACTCCATCACCACATGTGTCTTTCAACTGTCAATGAATTTCAATTGGTTTCACAGCACGCAAATTCAGAAAACGAATGATTGCTTGCTGTTCAAGTAAGGAAAACGTCGCCATTTTAAGTATTTAAAACAGTTCTCATTCTCGCCGCTGGCGGTAAATTTCTATCTGCTGTACGGTGCTGCCATCTTTGGGGCATATTGACAATGAACGCGGCCTCACTTTAAAACAATGCGCATGTTTCTATCTTTTTCCAGTCCGGAGAAAAAACATCGGAGGCCTTAGAACTTGAATGCTCCTCGTATTACGCAAGGCTGCGAATCGAGTTGACTGTTACATACTAGACTGCTGGCTCTTTTGAAAGTAATACCATTTTTGGAAACCAGAGACTGTGTATCGCTCATGTCTTCTGCACACAAAGATATGTAAAGTGGCAATAAACAGATAATTTCCATTATTCTGTATTCAAAGACACATCAAGTATTAATATACCAAGCTAACATGGATTTGCTAGCATTTCATTCAGAATGCAGGCCTTTCAAGGTTATAATGAGCCTAGGGTTTTGAAAACCGTTCGCACCTAGTGTCTTAACTAAACAGATTATAGGGAAAATTAAATTAAAGAAAAATAAAGGAAGTTTAAACTTTGATATTTATTTTAAAGTTTATCAGTGATATATGAAACGCACAACATGTTTAGCCTGACTCAAAGCTGGTGCCTTATTTACTGTTAGGAAAACATGACATTTTAAGAACAAGAAAAGAAAAAAATAGAACACAAATAAAAGGAAACAGTGTGCAGTACCGCATTCAAAACTAACACACAAAGGGTACACAAAAGGAAATGAACCACAACCAATCGATTCAATTTAAGACAACGAAATTCCGCTCGTACCGTAGTCCTGTTCCTATTGGATAACCACAGATTGGTATAGTAAGTTTATGCGGAGTAAACATGGTTCGATATATACACAGTTTTACCAGATGGTCTATGAAATCTTTCAAAAACAATGGGAAACAGGAAGAACTGCTTGTCGTACCGATTAATTACGTTTGAATACCCGGAGTATTATCCAAAATAGTAGCTGAGGGCCAGTTTTGTTGCTACACCACATGCTCCACGTGGTCAACTAGATTTACAGAAATGTGTAATTCCACAATAATTTTAATAATAAAAACATTAAATCGAAACATTAGTTACAAGAGAAACTTCCGAACTGCGTTACTAATGCCATAGTGTTGACCTGATGAGTCAAACAATTTTACGAGCACGTGGTACTGGTACCACAAAGCACACAACACGTGGGTTGAAGGTAAAGAAAAATTACTAATTTGAAAAATTTTATCGAGAGGAAAGCTTACAATCACACGCACATTCACACTAAAGACCGATGAGCTTAATTCCAATTACGCCTCATCACCACGTGCTCCCACTTTCCTTTATTCAAGTGGTGACAAAGTCAATACCGCAAAACATTCTGCAGCTAACACTGAAATTGCACTGCGTCGCGATTTAAGATAATGTAAAAACATTTTCGATGTAGACCTGTAACAAAAGTGATTAATTTTTCAGTTAGACTGAACTTAAGAATGCCATTGTTTTTCGGACTGACCAGATCCGCGCTTAGCCGGAGATGTTACCACTTGAGAAACTGCCCTCAAACTGACTAGCGTGGGCCCCGTACGAGGGTGTCCTACTGGTGCAATAGGAAGTGACCAGAGAGGCCGCTTCCTGTACCAACCTGACAAGGGATGGACAGAACCACACCAAGGAGACAAACCTCTTCGCCTTAGGAATCGTATCTGCCTCCTCAGACCTTGGTCCTACTGTTCTCTAGCAGACAGAACTTCTCTGCTACCACCGAGCATGCAACTACAAATACTCTCACTCATTCATCCTTTCACACCAGAAGGGAAGGAGATGACGATACCTTAAGACATCATATACACCATGTAAAGGGGGCAGTTGTGGGTTCCATATGAAACTGTACGAGGTGCATTCAAGTTCTAATTTTTTTTCTCCAGACTGGAAAGAGATAGAAACATGCGCATTGTTTTAAAATGAGGCTGCGTTCATTGTCAATAAGTCCCAGAGAAGGCAGCACCGTACGGCAGATGGAATTTTACCGCCAGCGCCAAGAATGAGAACTGTTTTAAATACTTAAAATGGCGACGTTGTCCTTACTTGAACAGTGTGCAATCATTCGTTTTCTGAATTTTCCTGGTGTGAAACCAAAAAAATGGTTCAAATGGCTCTGAGCACAATGGGACTCAACATCTTAGGTCATAAGTCCCCTAGAACTTAGAACTACTTAAACCTAACTAACCTAAGGACAGCACACACACCCATGCCCGAGGCAGGATTCGAACCTGCGACCGTAGCAGTCCCGCGGTTCCGGTGTGAAACCAATTGAGATTCATCGACAGTTGAAGGAGACATGTGGTGATGGAGTTATGGATGTGTCGAAAGAGCGTTCATGGGTGCGACAGTTTAATGAAGGCAGAACATCGTGTGACAACAAACCGAAACAACCTCGGGCTCGCACAAGCCGGTCTGACGACACGATCGAGAAAGTGGAGAGAATTGTTTTGGGGGATCGCCGAATGACTGTTGAACAGATCGCCTCCACAGTTGGCATTTCTGTGGGTTCTGTGCACACAATCCTGCATGACGACCTGAAAATGCGAAAAGTGTCATCCAGGTGGGTGCCACGAATGCTGACGGACGGCCACAGGGCTGCCCGTGTGGCATGTTGCCGAGCAATGTTGACGCGCAACGACAGCACGAATGGGACTTTCTTTTCGTCGGTTGTGACAATGCATGAGACGTGGGTGCAATTTTTCAATCCAGAAATAAAAGCGCCAGTCAGCTCAATGGAAGCACACAGATTCACCGCCACGAAAAAAATGTCGGGTTACCGCCAGTGCTGAAAAGATGATGGTGTCCATGTTCTGGGACAGCAGGGGCGTAATCCTTACCCACTGCCTTCCAAAGGGCACTACAGTAACAGGTGCATCCTACGAAAATGTTTTGAAGAACAAATTCCTTCCTGCACTGGAACAAAAACGTCCGGGAAGGGCTGCGTGTGTGCTATTTCACCAAGACAACGCACCCGCACATCGAGCTAACGTTACGCAACAGTTTCTTCGTGATAACAACTTTGAAGTGATTCCTCATGCTCCCTACTCACCTGACCTGGCTCCTAGTGACTTTTGGCTTTTTCTAACAACGAAAGACACTCTCCGTGGCCGTACATTCACCAGCCGTGCTGCTATTGCCTCAGCGATTTGCCAGTGGTCAAAACAGACTCCTAAAGAAGCCTTCGCCGCTGCCATGGAATCATGGCGTCAGCGTTGTGAAAAATGTGTAAGTCTGCAGGGCGATTACGTCGAGAAGTAACACCAGTTTCATCGATTTCGGGTGAGTAGTTAATTAGAAAAAAAATCGGAGGCCTTAGAACTTGAATGCACCTCGTATTATACGAATTACATATAAAAATGTGTTTGAAAGTGTTGTTATGACAAGTTGTTCGTGTTTATGTGTCAATATAACATATTCCACTGCTCAGTCCCATGCCAGATAAATTTAGAAACACCACAGTAAATTTAGAGGTGGAATGTATGACGTAAACAACAGTGGACCGAGGAAAATAGCATGAAAGGAATCTAACAGAGACCTTTCAAGGTGCTCAACGAACTCGTGGCAGACGTTACGGGAGAGACGTTGTCTATGGTGGAAAGGATGATTTTCCGAGACTGTACGTCCCAGGAGGAGGGGGGGATGGGGGTGACATGTTAATTCTTCCCACACACGTCTCGAGAAACTGTGAGAACTTAGAACTCATATCAAAGGCGGTCTGCCGATAGTCATTCTTGCCTCGCAGCATTCGCGAACGGAACAGGAAGTGGCATGGTGGGGGAGAGGGGAGGTTGTAAGGTAGTGGTACTAGAAACACCCTCCGCCATATGTCGTAATTTAGTCGTAGCTTGCTGGGAACAGATGTAGCGTGACGAGTAGATAGGAACGGATGTGGGTTGTGAGAAGGCAGACGTAGGTAGGCCGTCCTGGACAGCGGCAGCGGGCAGAGAGAGCCAACCTGGCCAGTTAGGGCTAAATGCGATGATTGCTGCTGACGTCACGGCCTACCGGCCTCCCAACCTGGCCCCGGTACAGGGGGGCCCGCAAGTGCTCTACCTAGCGCGGCCGCAGCCTCGTACACACGGGCGGTCACCGGCAGTGCTGGGCCAACCGGTTACTTTCAGGTAACAGTGACTGATGTTAATGTTACTTCTCGGTAACTGGCATTTTTAGTTGTGATTCGCAACAATTTTCAATAACACTTCACGAATTCACAGCCCGCAGTCTTCTGCACTCCGACTTCAAAACGTCCCTTCTACAGGTTGAGTCAGGAAAAAAGTTACCTAATTTGAGGGGTACTGGTGATTCTGAACAAAAAACTTCATGCACACATATGCCCTCTTCCGAATGGGTTCCGAGCTAGAGCACGTTTTGTGTATATTATTATTTATGATACGTATTGTTCAAACATTGTCATTGAGTACGACGTACCACAGTAGTGTAGAAGAAATTGAGACGAACGATTTGCTAGAGGACACTTGTGGTCTAACAAGTTGGGAAGCCGGCCGTTGCGACTGAGCGGTTCTAGGCGCTTCGGTCTGGAACCGCGCGACCGCTACGGTCGCATGTTCGAATCCTGCCTCGTCCGCAGCTCGTGGTCGTGCGGTAGCGGTCTCGCTTCCCACGCCCGGGTTCCCGGGTTCGATTCCCGGCGGGGTCAGGGATTTTCTCTGCCTCGTGATGACTGGGTGTTGTGTGCTGTCCTTAGGTTAGTTAGGTTTAAGTAGTTCTGAGTTCTAGGGGACTGATGACCTCAGATGGTCCCCATAGTGTTCAGAACCATTTGAACCATTTTTTTTGAAAATATTATTGAAGAAGTAGTAAAGCATACTTAAAGGCAGATCTGTGAACACTGGCATTTGACTTCACGTTTACAAATCAAAAAATACGTGTTTCAGTGCTTTTGGAAATTCAACTCCTATGGGAGTGAAACTGAGGATGGAAGTTTTTATGGAAATGTTTCACTGTGCAAGCATTTCTTAAGCTAAATTTATGAAAATTTGTATTTGGCTTCTCTGTTAGAAATTAAACATACACATGTCACTGTTGTTGGAGATTCATCCCCTATGGGGTAGAAATGGGGGTTGAAAGGTTTTATGAAAATATTTCATTGCGAAAGCATTTTCAAGACTAAGTCTCTGAAAACTGGTGTGTGGTTTCTCGGTCAGAGATGAAAAAAAAAAAAACCACGTGTTTCACTGTTTTACGAAATTCAACTTGTAAGGGGGTGAAATAGTGTCAGACTGACTCAATGAGTGATCATCGCCCAGCCCGAACCGCTAACGACAGGAACTTGAAGTTTGGAGAGGGCGCGGATCTTATATTGTAGGCGTCGCTTAAGAAGGGATGGTCTGAAATTTCACTCCTAACGGGGTAAAATAGGGCACGAAAGACTTTTTGAAAGTATGATTGTATTAAGGAAATTTTGAAGCTAAAACTACGACAACTGGTATTTGTTTCCTCAGTCATACAGAAAAGATTGTAACAACTACAGAGGTATCTCTTTAATCAGCGTTGTGGGTAAAATCTTCTCAGGTATTGTTGAAAGGAAAGTGCGAGTATTAGTTGAGGACCAATTGGATGAAAATCAGTGTGGGTTTAGGCCTCTTAGAGGATGTCAGGACCAGATCCTTAGCTTACGACAAATAATGGAGAAGTGTTATGAGTGGAACAGGGAATTGTATCTATGCTTTATAGATCTAGAAAAGGCATATGACCGAGTTCCTAGGAGGAAGTTATTGTCTGTTCTACAAGATTATGGAATAGGAGGCAAACTTTTGCAAGCAATTAAAGGTCTTTACATGGATAGTCAGGCAGCAGTTAGAGTTGATGGTAAATTGAGTTCATGGTTCGCAGTAGTTTCAGGGGTAATACTAGGCTGCAACCTGTCTCCACTGTTGTTCATATTATATATGGATCATATGTTGAAAACAATAGACTGGCTGGGTGAGATTAAGATCTGTGAACACAAAATAAGCAGCCTTGCATATGCGGATGACTTAGTTGTGATGGCAGATTTGATTGAAAGTTTGCAAAGTAATATTTCAGAGCTAGATCAGAAATGTAAGGACTATGGTATGAAGATTAGCATCTCCAAAACGAAAGTAATGCCAGCGGGAAAGAAATATAAACGGATTGAGTGCCAAATAGGAGGAACAAAGTTATAACAGGTGGACGGTTTCAAGTACTTAGGATGCATATTCTCACAGGATGGCAACATAGTGAAAGAACTGGAAGCGAGGTGTAGCAAAGCTAATGCAGTGAGCGCTCAGCTACGATCTACTCTTTTCTGCAAGAAGGAAGTCAGTACCAAGACTAAGTTATCTGTGCACCGTTCAATCTTTCGACCAACTTTGTTGTATGGGAGCGAAAGATGGGTGGATTCAGGTTACCTTATCAACAAGGTTGAGGTTACGGATATGAAAGTAGCTAGGATGATTGCAGGTACTAGTAGATGGGAACAATGGCAGGAGGGTGTCCACTATGAGGAAATCAAAGAAAAACTGGGAATGAACTCTATAGACGTAGCAGTCAGGGCGAACAGGCTTAGATGGTGGGGTCATGTTACACGCATGGGAGAAGCAAGGTTACCCAAGAGACTCATGGATTCAGCAGTAGAGGGTAGGAGGAGTCGGGGCAGACCGAGGAGAAGGTACCTGGATTCGGTTAAGAATGATTTTGAAGTAATAGGTTTAACATCAGAGGAGGCACCAATGTTAGCACTGAATAGGGGATCATGGAGGAACTGTATAAGGGGGGCTATGCTCCAGACCGAACGCTGAAAGGCATAATCAGTCTTAAATGATGATGATGATGATGGTGATGAGTCACAAAATAAAAAAAATACCTGTTTCAGTATTTTTGTAAATTCAACCACTAAGGGGGTAAAATAGTGAGTGAAATTTATTTTAAAAATAAATGATTACTAAAGAAATGCTAAAGAATTGTTAAGTCTACATCTATGACAATTGCTGTTTGACTTCTTGGTCAGAAATTTAAAAAAAGAATGGTGTTTAAGTGCTTCTGGAAATTCAACCCCTAAGGTAGTGCGATATCGGATGAAAAGTTTTGAGACAATATTGCGTTACATTAAAAAAAAATTAAAGCTAGGTTTGTGGAAATTCGTATTCCACTTCTCTGTTAGATATAAAAAAATACTTGTTAGGGGATGAAAATTTCTATGGAAATATATCCACAAAAATGCAATATGCATGATTAACAAGTACTTTGACCCCAGATCCCACAATCGTTTTTTGGTGAGAAGTACGTTCGGAGAAGCCTACATCTACATCTACATTTACACTCCGCAAGCCACCCAACGGTGTGTGGCGGAGAGCACTTCACGTGCCACTGTCATTACCTCCCTTTCCTGTTCCAGTCGCGTATGGTTCGCGGGAAGAACGACTGCCGGAAAGTCTCCGCGCGCGCTCGAATCTCTCTAATTTTACATTCGTGATCTCCTCGGGAGGTATAAGTAGGGGGAAGCAATATATTCGATACCTCATCCAGAAACGCACCCTCACGAAACCTGGACAGCAAGCTACACTGCGATGCAGAGCGCCTCTCTTGCAGAGTCTGCCACTCGAGTTTGCCAAACATCTCCGTAACGCTATCAGGCTTACCAAATAACCCTGTGACGAAACGCGCCGCTCTTCTTTGGATCTTCTCTATCTCCTCTGTCAGCCCGACCTGGTACGGATCCCACACTGATGAGCAATACTCAAGTATAGGTCGGACGAGTGTTTTGTAAGGCCATGCTCAGATGGGCTTAATTAGCGTGAATTCACAATATACATAAATGACCTGGTGGATGACATCGGAAGTTCACTGAGGCTTTTTGCAGATGATGCTGTGGTGTATCGAGAGGTTGTAACAATGGATAATTGTACTGAAATGCAGGAGGATCTGCAGCGAATTGACGCATGGTGCAGGGAATGGCAATTGAATCTCAATGTAGACAAGTGTAATGTGCTGCGAATACACAGAAAGATAGATCCTTTATCATTTAGCTACAAAATAGCAGGTCAACAACTGGAAGCAGTTAATACCATAAATTATCTGGGAGTACGCACTAGGAGTGATTTAAAATGGAATGATCATATAATGATGATTGTCGGTAAAGCAGATGCCAGACTGAGATTCATTGGAAGAATCCTAAGGAAATGCAATCCGGAAACAAAGGAAGTAGGTTACAGTACGCTTGTTCGCCCACTGCTTGAATACTGCTCAGCAGTGTGGGATCCGTACCAGATAGGGTTGATAGAAGATATAGAGAAGATCCAACGGAGAGCAGCGCGCTTCGTTACAGGATCATTCAGTAATCGCGAAAGCGTTACGGAGATGATAGATAAACTCCAGTGGAAGACTCTGCAGGAGAGACGCTCAGTAGCTCGGTACGGGCTTTTGTCAAAGTTTCGAGAACATACCTTCACCGAAGAGTCAAGCAGTATATTGCTCCCTCCTACGTATATCTCGCGAAGAGACCATGAGGATAAAATCAGAGAGATTAGAGCCCACACAGAGGCATACCGACAATCCTTCTTTCCACGAACAATACGAGACTGGAATAGAAGGGAGAACCGATAGAGGTACTCAAGGTACCCTCCGCCACACACCGTCAGGTGGCTTGCGGAAAAAATATAAAAAATAAAAAAAAAATAGCTTAGGAAGTACTGCAATTTGTGAACAACATAAAAATTCCATTAAAAAAAACTGCAGGTTTAAGCGAAGCAACAGGCGCTAAGCTAGTCTAAAGTATATCCCTCGGCTCTTTACATGCCGGGCTAGCTGCGTAGTTCGCCTAGGGGAGCTGGTGCACCATTCCTCAACCTTTCCTGTGTGCAAATTTCAGTGGGTGCAGTTTATTGGACACCAGGCTCGCAGTGTTATTGATTTGTAAATCTAACAAGGGAACCTCCCCATCACACCCCCCTCAGATTTAGTTATAAGTTGGCACAGTGGATAGGTCTTGAAAAATTGAGCACAGATCAATCGAAAAAACAGGAAGGAGTTGTGTGGAACTATGAAAAAAATAAGCAAAATATACAAACTGAGTAGTCCTTGCGAAGATAGGTAAGATTAGGACACTGGGTGTCAAGGAGCGCCGTGGTCCCGTGGTTAGCGAGAGCAGCTACGGAACGAGAGGTCCTCGGTTCAAGTCTTCCCTCGATTGAAATGTTAAATTTTTTTATTTTTAGTTTATGTGACAAACTCTTATGTTTTCATCACTTTTTTTGGGAGTGATTATCATATCCACAACAAAACCTAAATCGGGCAAGGTGGAAGAATCTTTTTACCCATTCGCTAAGTGTACAAGTTAGGTGGGTCGACGACATATTCCTGTTATGTGACGCACATGCCGTCAGCAGTGTCGTATAGAATATATCAGTCGTGTTTTCCCGTGGAGGAATCGGTTGACCTATGACCTTGCGATCAAATGTTTTCGGTTCACATTGGAGAGCCACGTCCTTTCGTCTACTAATCGCACAGTTTTGCGGTGCGGTCGCAAAACACAGACACTATACTCATTGCTGTGAACAGAGACGTCAATGAACGAACGGACAGATCATAACTTTGCGAAAATAAAGAAAGTAAACTTTTCCACTTGAGCGAAGACTTGAACCAAGGACCTCTCGCTCCGCAGCTACTCACGCTAACCACGGGACCACGGCGCTTCTGACCTCATATGTTCCTCGATGTTGCATAGCTTGCGCATGGACTACTCAGTTTGTAAATTTTACTAATTTTTTTCATGGTTCCACACAACTTCTTCCTGTTTTCTTGATTGATTTGTGTTCTGTTTTTCAAGGCCTATCCACTGTGCCAACTTATAACTAAACCTGAGGGGGGTGCGATGGGGAGGTTCCCTTGTAAGGGTGAGAGGTGGCATGAGCCCCCTCTCATATTTCTATCTTATGATTCTCCTCTCTAATTGCATGCAGTGAAAAGTCGCTATTCCTTCACACGCGGACTTCCCACGCAGCGTCTCTCGTCACCCGGGTGGTCCAGTGACAGGCGGGCTCTGTTGATCTGGAAAGCGTTAAGCCGACGGGTGTGAGGAAGTCGAGTGAATGCTTTGCAGACGCCGACATTGTCAAAAGACACGCCCTGAGGGGTCTGAAGTAGCGGCTGGGCTAGAGGTTCCGTTACTTCGCAGAAACTTAGCGAAAACACTTTCTGGCGGGCTACCAGTGAGGCGTGGGAATGACTTGTATACCCAGACATTTGTGGCGGGAAAATTCCTGCGCTTTCTGCAAAATAGTAACTGTGATTGGCTTGCTCAGGGCATAGCTCCGTGACGTAGCAAAATCAGCGCAGAAATTGGCGCCAAGAATATCCATTGGTGGAATGGTAGTGCTCCGGCAATAGAGTGGAATTTTCCACCGGTTTTCGAGTTGCTGATTGGAACGTTTAACCACGGCCACTGTCGTGGGGGCGGGAATGTTGTGTGTTCGGCCTGTATGGGTGCTCTAGGTAGTCGGCTCTCGCCTTTCGGTCGAGGACGTCGAAGCAACCAGCCACCGCCTCCGGTACGCCAGATCGTGTTCTGGCAGTTAAGGAGACAGTTTGGTAAGGTATGTCCGCAGCACCGGCAGACAGGGATTTTCCTAGGTGATAATCAGAGCTCAGCAGAGCGCGCCTGTTCGTCTTTTTCTAACTTTGTTCTGTCTTGGGTAGCAGCAATTAATGTTGGGTTGGCTATGTGTTTTCTCTAAGATTTGAGTTGCAAGGAATTGGCTCCACATACCACTTCGTCATAATCCTCACAATCTAGTTTAGGGACAACTTCACATTCACAGCGTTTGTTTGAGTATCCAATTTGAGCCAATTTGATGTATTGTAAATGTTTCAGGTGTTTTTGTTTATTATTTTGTGTTTAGTCTTAATAAATCATATTGTTATTTTGGACAGAACTTTCATTCTGTTAATCGGTGGAGCAACCCTATCATTCCTCACTATGTTAATGAAACCTTCGTTTATTTAACTTATTTATCAAATTAAATTATTGCAGGTGCCAAACTCTCTTCTACTCCACTGGCAGGGTTGATTAGAGTCAGTTCGCGTATTTTTTTTAATCCTTGTGCAACAGCAAAAGTCGGAGTTAGAATAGGGGGGGGGGGCTTAGAGCATCATTTACATATGTAGATTCTAGAAGAATTGAGTGTTAAATACACTGCTAGCCCCGGCACCTCGCAAGGGTATTCGCTGGCCTGTGCTGAACCGGATCAGCTTTGGGACTCCGACTGAAGCGGCGCCTCCGGTTAGGCAGCCCCGCTGCCGCCTTTGTACTTGTACGGGAGTCCGGCTGGTGGGAGCGAGTCACTGGGCGGCTGTATAGCCGGGCTATAAATAACGCCGCAATCTCGGCACGTCAAGGACGGCATCCCCACGGCGACAATTGGGCGGACGGCCGCCAATTGAGGGGGCGGTGCGTGGCTGAGAGAGCCTGCTGCCTGCGGCGGCACGCCACGCGCTGCGAGAGCCGGCACTGAAGACCTTCCGACCTGCCCAGTGGGTTCCACTCCCGGATCCAGCGGCGGTGTCCAGATTGCACGTAACCGTAGGTGCATTTCTGGGCAGCTACGCCATCCTCCGTGACACTTGAGTATGATAGCTCGGTCGTTGACCCTTTGGCGACCAAGCCCGAGTGCAACTCGGGCCAGAACGTTGCGCTCACGACATCGCGCCCGAGTTTAGCTCGGGCCGCGACTTCATCGACGCGCGAGCCACCTGTCGCTCGAAAACTGGACTCGTTTCGTACGAAGACAGATTGACCATCATAGGTCAGCATGGCCCATATCTCAGCAATTATTTGTTTGCAGACATAGGTTTATAGGACTTTCTTCTAGTACATATCTAAAACAGAATATACAGGTTGTTACAAAAAGGTACGGCCAAACCTTCAGGAAACATTCCTCACACACAAATAAAGAAAAGATGTTATGTAGACATGTATCCGGAAACGCTTAATTTCCGTGTTAGAGCTCATTTTAGTTTCGTCAGTATGTTCTTCCACCTACGCTCAATGGAGCACGTTATCATGATTTCATACGGGATACTCTACCTGTGCTGCTAGAACATGTGCCTTTACAAGTACAACACAACATGTGGTTCATGCACGACGGAGCTCCAGCACATTTCAGTCGAAATGTTCGTACGCTTCTCAACAACAGATTCGGTGACCGATGGATTGGTAGAGGCGGACCAATTCCATGGCCTCCACGCTCTCCTGACATCAACCCTCTTAACTTTCACTTATGGGGGCATTTGAAAGCTCTTGTCTACGCAACCCCGGTACCAAATGTACAGACTCTTCGTGCTCGTATTGTGGACGGCTGTGATACAATACGCCATTCTCCAGGGCTGCATCAACGCATCAGGGATTCCATGCGACGGAGGGTGGATGCATGTATCATCGCTAACGGAGGGCATTTTGAACATTTCCTGTAACAAAGTGTTTGAAGTCACGCTGGTACGTTCTGTTGCTGTGTGTTTCCATTCCATGATTAATGTGATTTGAAGAGAAGTAATAAAATGAGCTCTAAGATGGAAAGTAAGCGTTTCCGGACACAAGTCCACATAACATATTTTCTTTCTTTGTGTGTGAAGAATGTTTCCTGAAAGTTCGGCCGTACCTTTTTGTAACACCCTGGATATATGTGCGTATGTCCAGCATCTGCTCCTAAATCACTGGATCGATTTCATCGAAATTTGGTACACACAGTGCTTGCTACTGTCCGCAGCTCGTGGTCTTGCGGTAGATTTCTCGCCTCTTGCGCACGGGGTCCTGGGTTCGATTCCCGGCAGGGTCAGGGATTTTTCCTGCCTCGAGATGACTGGGTATTGTCTTCATCATCATTCATCCGCATTACAGTCGGAGGAAGGCAATGGCAAACCACCTCCGCTAGGACCTTGCCTAGTCGGCGGTGTGGGTCTCCCGCATCACTCTCTACGCTCCTCGGTGTATGGGACATCATCATCTTCATCATGATGTGAGAACCAAGACTGTGTGGATTGGAACTTCTTAGCTACCACAGGAGCAGAGACAGGGAAGAAAGCGTGTCCAATCCATGACATGTAGGCTGCTCTGCATATCATGCATGCTATACCAGTAGTATTGGCATGCCTTACAGGCCTACATGTGTAGATGGGCACATATAAACAGAAAGAGGATCCAGGGAAGCGATGAACAGTGGGAGAGGAGACAGGATGAGGTGGACAGAGGAAAGGGGAGGAGAAGATTGACAGAGAGTGGGGAAGAGGGGAAGGACATTGAGGCAGCAGAAGAGGAGACAGACAGAGAGACAGTGGAGGAGGTTGTGGACAGACCATGGTACATGTATTAAATGAACTGTGGATACACATCTGTGGCGACAAGAGGCGTCAACGGTCGATATAGCGTAAGCAAAGTGCCCAGGTGCGGACGCTCGGGACAACTTTCTCAAGTGTTGTCGACTACGAAACACAGACAATATCAGTCAACGTAGCACCAGCAACGCAGAGGCATTTCCACAAAGACGATCACAAATTCGTCTCACCTCACCTCATATAATTAACAGAAAAAAACATTCAATAAAATACGGATTGAGAGGACAATTTCAGAATTTCCAGACTCTTGAACGGGTGCGAACAAGAGGTTCGTAAACTTACACCTCATGTTGCAAAAAATGCGCGTTTCTGAGGCTAAATACACTTTGAGGTTGGGATGAGTTACTGCAGAATATAATGTTGTCTGTCGTAAGCGCCTGGAAATAAGAAAAGTAGACTAATTTGCGTGTTGCCCTCTCACTATAGACACTGTTGGAACGATAAATACAGCACCATTTAGTTTTTGAACAAGACCTGAATACGGGCCTTCCATGACAACACACGATCTCGACAAAAGTTTTCTGGGTGTGATACTGCGTGACAATGCATAAAACTACTGCTGCTGGAGGAAAACCAACGTTTCGGCCACAGTTGCAGCAGCATTCTTCTGGATGTAGTTAGACCCAGAAGCAGAGCAGAGAGAGGGAAGAAAGCGTTTCCAATCCATGACATGTAGGCTGCTCTGCACATCATGCATGTTATACCAGTAGTAGTGGCATGCCTTACAGGGCTACATGTGTGGGTAGGCACAGCTAAGCCGAGAAGCAGGCCGCTGCAACCGTGGCCGAAACGTTGGTTTTTCTCCAGCAGCAGTAGTTTTATGCATTATCACGCGGTACCATACCCATAAAACTTTTATGTGGACCGACTCTGGCCGCGGAAGCCTACGCAATTATATTAACATATGATCTATTGAACACATCAGAATGTGGATTGGTGAGCCTCACAAATCATATGCTCATTATCTGCAATCAGAATGTCACTTTCAGATGAACTGTGTGTCAAAAACTGCAAAAAGTGAATCTTACTGCGGTTTAACATTCATTTATTTTCTACTAGCCATGAACGTAAGTCTTCAACTGCACTATTCGATACGTCGCCTATGTTAGAGATGCAGAGTGACCACATGTGGCGTGTACAACCAGCTGACGTCGCAACGTGAAACGCAGTGCGTATCGCCTACATCAAGGCGTCGATTTAACAAGTGGCACCAGAATAGATCTCCTAACCTGTCATTTGGTATTTGCCATTCTTGCATGGCTGTAAATTTAACACACAGTATACTGAACAGTTTCGTCTGAAGCAGTATACACGTTGAACGAACGCCAGGAATAGTGAAATACTAGCCATTTCATAAACTTTTCTCGTCGCTCTCTGCAGTTGAGAGGGCAGTGCGGCTGCCTGCCATGCCAAGGATCTGGCTTCTATTCCCAGTACTCCCAGACAGTTTTCCGCAGTGGGAGGACTGCAACGTGATGCACTAAGTCTCATGATACCAACTGAGGAACTGCTTAACCACGCTGTATAGCGGCTCCAGGTCGCGAAAACTGTCAATGACCAGGGGAGGGGTGTGCTGACCTGATTCCCTCCCATACTAAACTAAAACTAAATTCCGTCAGAACGGTATCGACCGGCCGCCGTGTCATCCTCAGCCCAAAGGCGTCACTGTATGTGGATATGGATGGGCATGTGGTCAGCACACCGCTCCGCTCTCCCGGCCGTATGTCAGTTTCCGAGACCGGAGCCGCTACTTCTCAACCAAGTAGCTCCTCAGTTTGCCTCACAAGGGCTGAGTGCACCCCACTTGCCAACAGCGCTCGGCAGACCGGGTGGTCACCCATCCAAGTGCTAGCCCAGACCGACAACGCTTAACTTCGGTGATCTGACGGGAACTGGTGTTACCAGTGCCACAAGGCATTGCCGACGCCCTCCCATAGCGCTTCCAAACACGCCACTGGCGTATGATGACACGGCGGGCGGTCGGTATCGATGGGTTTTCCAGGCGTTTACATTTACATTTATAATTTTGATGTTCTAGAAATAATGGTGTGTACAGGGCTACTACAAATGATTTAAGCGATTTCATAAATTCACTGTAGCTCCATTCATTGACATATGGTCACGACACACTACAGCTACGTAGAAAAACTCATGAAGTTTTGTTCGGCTGAAGCCGCACTTCAGGTTTCTGCCGCCAGAGCGCTCGAGAGCGCAGTGAGACAAAATGGCGACAGGAGCCGAGAAAGCGTATGTCGTGCTTGAAATGCACTCACATCAGACTGTCATAACAGTGCAACGACACTTCAGGACGAAGTTCAACAAAGATCCACCAACTGCTAACTCCATTCGGCGGTGGTATGCCCAGTTTAAAGCTTCTGGATGTCTCTGTAAGGGGAAATCAACGGGTCGGCCTGCAGTGAGCGAAGAAACGGTTGAACGCGTGCGGGCTAGTTTCACGCATAGTGATGTGAAAGATTCAGTGTTTATAAACCTCCTCTGCCAAGAAACGTGCCAGAACTGCGAGCTCGCATCAACAATGCTATCGAACTCATTGAAGGGGACATGCTGCGCCGAGTGTGGGAGGAACTTGATTATCGGCTTGATGTCTGCCGAATCACTAAAGGGGCACATATCGAACATTTGTGAATGCCTAAAAAAACCTTTTGAATTTTTGTATGTGTGTGCAAAGCATTGTGAAAATATCTCAAATAATAAAGTTATTGTAGAGCTGTGAAATCGCTTCAATCATTTGTAATAGCCCTGTATTATGTGTATTAAACCGCGGACCTAGAATCCACGGAGAGGCTCCGTCCCGCCATAGCGCTCACTGGTTCACAACCCCACAACAGGCCACAGCAGTCCACCCACCCCACCGCCGCCCCACACCGAAGCCAGGGTTACTGTGCGGTTCGGCCCCCAGTGGACTCCCTGGGAACGTCTCACACCAGACGAGTGTAACCCCAATGTTTGCGTGGCAGAGTATGATGTACGCGTACGTGGAGACAGTGTTTGCGCAGCAATCGAGGACGTAGTGTAACTGAGGCGGAATAAGGGGAACCAGCCCGCATTCGCCGAGGCAGATGGAAAACCGCCTAAAAACCATCCAGAGACTGGCCAGTTCACCGGACCTCGACACTAATCCGCTCGGGAAGCAGTGCGTTAGACCACGTGGCTACCCAGGCGGGTGTAATCTCCCCACGGAAAATTACCCTCTACTACGCACCAATTAATCATGGTCAATCAAACCATCCACATTTATTTACTTTGGAAAAGTATCTGATCTGATTTTCTAGTAACATATGCGCCGACAGCTCGTCGACGCCAAAGTATTTTCTAGTACGTTTATTCTTTGGAATAACAGAGATACATATATGTATTCTCCATGGTTGTTAGACGGGTAACTAGGAGAGTTTCGAAGTATCTGTCGAAAGATTGACGGGTTTCTAAAAGAGACAGATTTGCTTTTCTTCGCGCTAAAACGAGCTATTAACATTTGTGCCACTAGCGGGTTATTTGAAGAGAGAGAAAGACTGTAAACGGAAAATAATTAAGACTTGGAACCAACAAAGATCTGGACATGTAATGGAGATGGATTGAATATACAATTTCCTTCATAAATAAGGTTTGTGACCCTTTTATTCTGGAGTGAATGAACGAATGAGTTCTTTGTCTGAATCATTGATGATCGCGTTGGCCCTGTAATTAGTGGGGAAGTTTCAGCTGTGTCGAAGAGAGCCACCGAGTCTTTGTTAAATCGTCCAAAAAGGCTTCGTTCACATCTGGAATTCGCAATCTTTCGTAAAAGGAACAAATTGTTCAAACGATCGATTTTCCCAACTGAATGCAGCGCTTAACAACAATAATAAATGTAAAGATCTCTTACAGCAAGCCAGCCGCTGAATACTAAGACGAAGGGCTGCACCAGAGATTCTATTGGGCTGATTTCACGTAATGAAATATTATATTTAAAACTGTACATAGATAAAGGAGAGAGAGAGAGAGAGAGAGAGAGCGAATGAAATTAGAGAAAATACTCAGAATCCTCCATTAGTCTAATTTTTCGCCTGTCTTATCACGGATCAGCCTAAAGACAAAACGGGAGGCCCTTACTTTAGTGTATAGATTTATGTGTGAAAGTGAAGGGATCTTAAAGGCAACAGATACACGTCTATACAGACAAGACATTACACAAAGTTAGCGGCAAGCTGCATGCATTCATCATTCAGCATCTATTCTTTTCTTACTTTAATACATTATACGGGCTAGAAGAAATAAAGGTACTCGACCTGATAAATGTTCCTTTTATTTTATACATTCTGAAGCCATTTCAGTTTTTATTGCTCCCCATCTCATCGGTGAAGTTAGTACCTTCCTAGCTTTGAATATTTTTTTGCGTCGTTGTGTAACAGTTTCTCAGCCAGTCGTTGTGCACCTAATAATTTTCTACTACATCACGTAAATCAAGGAAAAACATTTCCCAATATTCTTAGATGGTGCAGTCTGCTTTAATTCCTTTCCCCAAAACTCGCTGTATCAGAAAACATCTACTTTGTACACCTACAAATTCTTTCTATATCTACCACTGTCATTATTATTATTATTATTGTTATCACTATTGCTATTATTACTGCCGGCCGCTGAGACCGAGCGGTTCTAGGCGCTTCAGTCCGAAACCGCGCTGTTGCTACGGTCGCTGGTTCGAATCCTGCCTCGGGCGTGGATGTGTGTGATATCCTTAGGTTAGTTAGGAAGTACATATTGAGGTTTACTAACATAAGTGGTCTTAAAAAAACTAGTAACATTAACCTATGACCGAGCGAGGTGGCGCAGTGGGTAGCACACTGGACTCGCATTCGGGAGGACGACGGGGACGACGGTTCAATCCCCCGTCCGGCCGTCCTGATTTAGGTTTTCCGTGATTTCCCTAAATCGCTCCAGGCAAATGCCGGGATGGTTCCTTTGAAAGGGCACGGCCGAATTCCTTCCCCGCCCTTCCCTAATCGGATAAGACCGATGACCTCGCTGTCTGGTCTCCTTCCCCAAACAACCCAACCCCTTACCCTATGTAACGGCATTAAATGTAACTTATTATGTCAAAACGCTTATTCTGTTATAAATTTTTATAATCAGGGCAAGACTTGTTGTTGTTGCTGTTGTGGTCTTCAGTCCAGAGACTGGTTTGATGCAGCTCTCCATGCTACTCTATCCTGTGCAAGCTTCTTCATCTCCCAGTACCTACTGCAGCCTACATCTTTCTGAAGCTGCTTAGTGTATTCATCTCTTGGTCTCCGTCTACGATTTTTACCCTCCACGCCGCCCTCCAATGCTAAATTTGTGATCCCTTGATGCCTCAGAACATGTCCTACCAACTGGTCCCTTCTTTTCGTCAAGTTGTGCCACAAACACATCTTCTCCCCAATTGTATTCAGTACCTCTTCATTAGTTTCGTGATCTACCCATCTAATCTGCAGCATTCTTCTGTAGCACCACATTTCGAAAGCTTCTATTCTCTTCTTGTCCAAACTATTTATCGTCCATGTTTCACTTTCATACATGTCTACACTCCATACAAATACTTTCAGAAAAGACTTCTTGACACTTAAATGTATACTGGATGTTAACAAATTTCTCTTCTTCAGAAACGCTTTCCTTGACATCGCCAGTCTACATTTTATATCCTCTCTACTCCGACCATCATCTGTTATTTTGCTCCTCAAATAGCAAAACTCCTTTACTACTTGAAGTGCCTCATTTCCTAATTCAATATTTCTTCTGTTACCCACTCGATTTTTACTAGCCCTCGTGTTTATACCTACTTGATCCTCTGCTACCTTCACTACTTCATCCCTCAGAGCTGCTCATTCTACTTCTACCGTATTTCTTTCCCCCATTCCTGTCAATTGTTCCGTTATGCTCTCCCTGAAACTCTGTACAATCCCCTGTTTAGTCAGTTCGTCCAGGTCCCATCTCATTAAATTCTCACGCCCTGTATAGCTAGAAGAAATCGCGAACACCTCTCTACCCAAAATGAGTCGTGGTTCAGACGCAGAGTTGGGTTGTTAAGGGTGCTAGAAGCTGGAGCGCCAGTGAGCGGACAGTTTTCCTTCTGGAGAAGCGAGCAGGGAGTGCGGACGCGAGGAAATAGGAGCCGCGCGGCCAGGGAGGGCGGGCGGCTGCCACCTGTGGCGGACGCAGCAGCTCGGCTCACTGCGCGTGCGCCGCGACTTCGCGGAACGCTGACCTGCGCTGGCGGGGCGGGCAGGTACTGTGCGACAGGCGTGGCTGACTGCTAGCCGCTGCTTTTCCACTGTGCGGCACGAACTGCCGGACACCAGCAACGCGAGGGGAAACACCTCCTCCAATGTACACTCAGGCCGGGCGGTCGCCAGCCCAATGACCGACACAGAAAACTACTAAAACTTTTATCCATTAAGGGGCTCCGGAAAGGCTCAAAATCATGAAAAGTTCAATTTTTACTTTTTTGCGTTTTCTGAATCTGCAGACAATTACCTTTTAATAGATATATAATTTATTCAATTCCGAAGACTACAACTATTTTTAAATTTTTTTTTTTTTGAAATGTGTTCTACATGGGTGTGACCCACTGTGGCGCTGTTAAACTGCTGTCAAATGGTGTTATTATTAACGTCCGTGTTCATCAGGTACATTTTAGTGATGTGAGATAAAGTATGTGTTGTGGCTAACCTGTGATGGTTCAATATATATCGCTGGTGTGATTGTCGATTGTTTCACGTTTATTTACTCTGTCGTTATCTCGAAAATATTCGTAATTAATTCTGTTTCTTGAGTCTCTGTTTTGTTGAAGTATAATAATGAGCAAAAGTAAAGTTGCTGTTGCGACTTTCAATGATGGCAACATTGCGGTACGAGCGATGCTTGCTTTAGACAAGGAACGCCTTCGGGCTGCAGACAGGGCAGTAAAGAGTCTAGAAATACAAGCAAGAGTAAACAGGAGGAGGAACAAGAGGAAGCTGGAGGAGGAGTTTGCAGAGGATGAAGATAATCCATCCTATGGACCTGCAATGCACTAAAAAGTTAATCCAATCTTTGTCGCTCGATTCCCAAAACTTTTATTTTCTCATACTAATTACATGTTTTCTAAGGATCTTCCAAACATATTTGTTTCAAACTTTCAGTAAATGTTACACAGTACCTTCTGCATAATTTAACACAGCCTTTTTCCAAAAAACTGTATAATTCTGAATATATAAAAAAAATTGCAAAAAAATGTTGTGAATTTTCATTACAATTGAAAAAAATCATCTTTAATAACTGAACTAAAATTTTGTAAAATCCCTGTGTTAAGTTGTAGCCCATATTCCAATAAATAATCTGTAAAAAGTTCAACTTCCTACCTCAAATACTTTGTGAGGAAAGATGTAATTTATAAGCGTTATTTTAACATTGCAAGTATAGGGCGTTCCGGAGCCCCTTAAGGGGAGTTTTACAATCTCTGGCCCCAAAAAAGCTGTTCTTTGAGAATTTTTTTCTCCGGATGTGTTGTCTATATCAATGTCAAATTTAGTCAAAATGTTTATTGATATTTCCTCTACATACCGCAATTTTTTCGACCGAAAATGTCGAAGAGCAAAGCGCGGAAGTGCTGTCGGAACGAAACAAATTTCGATGTAGACCTCCACGAGCGGTATGTCACAGGTCAGCCGGCTTGTCTGAAATCAAAACTGAGTTGACGTTAGCGAAGTACACAGGGTGGTCCATCGATAGCGACCGGGTCAAGTATCTCACGAAATAAGCATCAAACGAAAAAACTACAAAGAACGAAACTCGTCTATCTTGAAGGGGGAAACCAGATGGCGCTATGGTTGGGCCACTAGATGGCGCTGCCATAGGTCAAACGGATATCAACTGCGTTTTCTCTAAATAGGAACCCCCATTTTTTATTACGTATTCGTGTAGTACGTAAAGAAATATGAATGTTTTAGTTGAACCACTTTTCTCGCTTTGTGATAGATGCCGCTGTAATAGTGTAAGTAGGCTGTTTAGGTTTTCTTATTGGTAACGCCACGTAGCGCTCTGTGTGCAGTCTGCGGCTGATTAGCATTGTTGTAATATTCGCCATTGTAGTGTTGGGCACTTGGCTGTTAACAGCGCGTAGCGTTGCGCAGTTGGAGGTGAGCCGCCAGCAGTGGTGGATGTGGGGAAGTGAGATGGCGGATTTTTTAGAATGGATAATCTGGAGGTGTGTCCATCAGAAACAGTAGATTTGTAAGAATGTATGTCATGAACTGCTATATATTTTATGACTAAAGGTAAATACATTGTTTGTTCTCTATTAAAATATTTCATTTGCTAACTATGCCTATCAGTAGTTAGTGCCTTCCGTAGTTTGAATCTTTTATTTAGCTGGCAGTAGTGGCGCTCGCTGTATTGCAGTAGTTCGAGAAACGAAGATTTTTGTGAGGTAAGTGATTTGTGAAAGGTATAGGTTAATGTTAGTCAGGGCCATTCTTTTGTAGGGATTATTGAAAGTCAGATTGCGTTGCACTAAAAAAATATTGTGTGTCAGTTTAAGCACAGTCATGTATAATTGTTCAAAGGGGACGTTCCAATAGTCACAAACATTTGGCTCACAATTTTAGCCGAACAGTTGGTAACAGGTAGGTTTTTTAAATTAAGATATTGCCGGCCGAGGTGGCCGTGCGGTTCTAGGCGCTGCAGTCCGGAACCGCGGGACTGCTACGGTCGCAGGTTAGAATCCTGCCTCGGGCATGGATGTGTGTGATGTCCTTAGGTTAGTTAGGTTTAAGTCGTTCTAAGTTATAGGGGACTGATGACCTAAGATGTTAAGTCCCATAGTGCTCAGAGCCATTTGAACCATTAAATTAAGATACAGAACGTAGGTACGTTTGAACCTTTTATTTCGGTTGTTCCAATGTCGTACGTGTACCTTTGTGAACTTATAATTTCTGAGAACGCATGCCGTTACAGCGTGATTACCTGTAAAAACCATATTAATGCAATAAATGCTCAATATGATGTCCGTCAACCTCAGTGCATTTTGCAATACGTGTAACGACATTCCTCTCAACAGAGAGAAGTTCGCCTTACGTAATGTTCGCAGATGCATTCATAATGCGCTGACACATGTCGTCATGCGTTGTCGGTGGATGACGATAGCAAATACCTGGCAACTTTCCCCTCAGAAAGAAATCCGGGGACGTCAGATCCGGTGAACGTGCGGGCCACGGTATGGTGCTTCGACGACTATGCCACCTGTCATGAAATATTCTATTCAATACCGCTTCAACCGCACGCGAGCTATGTGAATTTTATTTGTGGGTGTTCACCCCGCGTCTGTGTCACTGTGTCACTGTGTAGTTGCTTTTTTTTGGGGGGGGGGGGAGGGGGGGTCTGTTTCGTCCGTGAAGGAGATGATGTCTTCAACATATGAGAACCAGCATGTAGCCTTGTATTATTCTGAATGTATAATTTAATCGAATATTTTGTTTTAGACGTGGCGCAGAAATATTTTTTGAAGTAGACCAGTCATGGGTGAGCCCACTGGTAGTTGGTAAACTGTTGAAAGTAAACTAGCTCTGCTCTCTTACAACGGTTAGAATGGCTTGAATTTCATCGATGTGGGCATTCGTTGTATTCCCTCGTTTCTGCAGTCGTTCTTCGATAATGCTGTTTTTTTTTTTTCCTCCTACTGGCACATTTTTGAACACTGAGGTGATGTCAAATGTTGGAATATTTATGTCTTCTATCTTCCCAATAAGTTTGTTGGTGTTTGCAGGTGTCTGTTGTTTGTGAAACTGTGCAATTTATGTAGTACTGTACGTATGTGCCTAGTTAGGTGGTAAGATGGCCCATTTCTAAATTAATTGCTGTTGTTATTGGACAGTTACGTTTACGTATCTGTGGTAAAGTATTCGGGATGGGAGCTTTGGGATTATTCTGTGTCATGTGTATGGCTCGAGTTTCTGTGACAGTAAGTCTGAGGGTTTTTAGAAGTTTCTGTATGTTTCTTTGGTATCTCGTGGAGGGCCCACTGATTAATTTAACGATGTTGTTCTCTCCTATGAATTTTTCTGTTCTGCCTCACTCATAAGGACCAGGGTATTTCCCTTATCCGTCTTCGTGACGATTACGTTGTGTTCTTTTAGTTTCTTGTTTAGTCTTCTGGGTGTGTTTTGTTCTGTTGCTTTTGGTTTTGAGTTGATGTGGGTCTTGTTCTCCTTGGTTATATGTTTTAGCAGACATTTTATTGAATGAAACAACAAGTTTACTATTACCAGACACCGTTTTATTTATCTCCTCGACGCGTTTCACAGGTTTAAACCTCCATCAACAAGTGGATTTACGTAAGGTAGTATGACATTTGTGTGTGTGTTGTGTTACGATTTTTTGGAGGAACTTAAAATATGCAGATGTATGTAGAATTTGTGCCAACAGTTGTGTACATATAGTTTCAAGCTGACAAGGGGTACAAGATGTTGGTGTGATGAAACGTCTGTGAATGAGGTCAGTCTCTTGCCTTGGCGGCTGTCATGGTAGCATGACTAAATATTTATGGTAAATATTAAGGTGTGTGTGTGCGTGTGTGTGTGCAATTTTAATGATGTAGCCAGATGCTGAAAACAGAGATGATACTGTTGTAAATATTGTCATTTTTGTTATTTAACATAGACTCAGGTTGTTTTGTTTGGTGTTTGTATATTTGGAGTGTTTCAAGGATGTCTAGTTCTCCGCCTTTTGGTTGGATGTGTAGGATGCTGATACTTGTATTGTTAACATGGTGTAGGCCAGACAGGCAGATCATTTGATATTAGATTCAAAGAAGACATCATCATCATCATCATCATTTAAGACTGATTATGCCTTTCAGCGTTCAGTCTGGAGCATAGCCCCCCTTATACAGTTCCTCCATGATCCCCTATTCAGTGCTAACATTGGTGCCTCTTCTGATGTTAAACCTATTACTTCAAAATCATTCTTAACCAAATCCAGGTACCTTCTCCTCGGTCTGCCCCGACTCCTCCTACCCTCTACTGCTGAACCTATGAGTAACCTTGCTTCTCCCCACCATCTAAGCCTGTTCGCCCTGACTGCTACATCTATAGGGTTCATTCCCAGTTTTTCTTTGATTTCCTCATTGTGGACACCCTCCTGCCATCCTAAGTACTTGAAACCGTCCACCTGTTCTAACTTTGTTCCTCCTATTTGGCACTCAATCTGTTTATGTTTCTTTCCCACTAACATTACTTTCGTTTTGGAGATGCTAATCTTACATTTCTGATCTAGCTCTGAAATATTACTTTGCAAACTTTCAATAGAATCTGCCATCACAACTAAGTCATCCGCATATGCGAGACTGCTTATTTTGTGTTCACATATCTTGATCTCACCCAGCCAGTCTATTGTTTTCAACATATGATACATAAATAATATGAGCAACAGTGGAGACAGGTTGCAGCCTTGTCTTACCCCTGAAACTACTCTGAACCATGAACTCAATTTACCGTCAACTCTAACTGCTGCTTGACTATCCATGTAAAGACCTTTAATTGCTTGAAAATGCTGGCAACAATCAGAGCAAAGAAGACATGGCAGCACTAAAAAAATAAACATACCACACATCAGCAATAGCCACCCACCTGCATGAAACAAAACACCATTTTAACAACATAGGTATCAGCACCCTACACATCCAACCAAACGGCAGTAAACTACGACAGCCTTCAAACACTCCAAATATACAAACACCAAACAATACAACCTGAATTCATCTTAAATGACAATATTTACAATAGTATCATCTCTGTTTTCAGCAACTGCCTACATCATTAAAAATGCACACAGAAACACACACTCAGACACACACACACACACACACACACACACACACACACAACACACACACACACACACACACACACACACACACACATCCTAATATTTACCATAAATATTTAGTCATGTTATCATGACAGCTGCCGAGACAAGAGATTGATCTCATTTACATATATTTCATCACACCAACATCTTGTACCCCTTGTCAGCTTGAAACTATATGTACATCAACTACTGGCAAAATTGTACATCCATCTGCATATTTTGTAAGTAGGCTGTTTAGGTTCTTTTTTTGGTAACGCCACGTAGCGCTCTGTATGAAAATCACTGACTATGGTGTGTGCAGTCTGTGGCTGGTTGGCATTGTTGGAATATTCGGTACTGTAGTGTTGGGCAGTTGGAGGTGAGCCGCAAGCAGTGGTGGATGTGGGGAGAGAGATGGCGGAGTTTTGAGAGCGGACCATCTGGACGAGTGTCCGTCAGAAAAAGGAAATTTGTAAGACTGGATGTCATGAACTGATGTATACATTATGACTTTTGAACTCTATTAAGGTAAATACATTGTTTGTTCTCTATCAAAATCTTTCATTTGCTAACTATGCCTATCAGTAGTTAGTGCCTTCAGTAGTTTGAATCTTTTATTTAGCTGGCAGTATTGGCGCTCGCTGTATTGCAGTAGTTCGAGTAACGAAGATTTTTGTGAGGTAAGTGATTCATGAAAGGTATAGGTTATTGTTAGTCAGAGCCATTCTTGTGTAGGGATTATTGAAAGTCAGATTGCGTTGCGCTAAAAAAAAATATTGTGTGTCAGTTTAGTGATGATCAGAATAAGTAAATACAAAACTGTTTGAGTACGTTGAGTTTTGCTCAGCTGTTTGAAAATCCAATAACTTAAGAGATTTATCAGCACAGACATTTATAATTTTGCTAAGGGGACGTTACATAACTTTAACTTCATCCAAAAAATCGTAACGCAACACACACAAATGTCATACTAACTAATGTAAATCCACCTGATGATGAAGGCTTAAACCTTTGAAACGCGTCGCGGAGATAAATAAAACGGTGACTGGTAACAGTAAACTTGTTGTTTCATTTAATGTCAGTAACAGTCACGGTAGAGCCTAACCTAAAATGTTCGCATTTAAATATATTTTATTTTCACCTTAAGCGTTGTTCACATCACAGCAAACCAAGTAAACCGCCATCAGCGAGCAGGAACTTTCTCTTTGGTGCAACGACTGTTCGTTTCGCATTTGCTGGTAGTTCGTTCGCTCTCCGCTCCTTGTCGGTGTTTCAGCGAAACGTCAGAGAAAAGTTACGTGTCCACTACGCTTAGGCGCCGGCAGCTTTCGTCAGCTCCATTGTCTGCTTATATTATCTACACTCCTGGAAATTGAAATAAGAACACCGTGAATTCATTGTCCCAGGAAGGGGAAACTTTATTGACACATTCCTGGGGTCAGATACATCACATGATCACACTGACAGAACCACAGGCACATAGACACAGGCAACAGAGCATGCACAATGTCGACACTAGTACAGTGTATATCCACCTTTCGCAGCAATGCAGGCTGCTATTCTCCCATGGAGACGATCGTAGAGATGCTGGATGTAGTCCTGTGGAACGGCTTGCCATGCCATTTCCACCTGGCGCCTCAGGTGGACCAGCGTTCGTGCTGGACGCGCAGGCCGCGTGAGACGACGCTTCATCCAGTCCCAAACATGTTCAATGGGGGACAGATCCGGAGATCTTGCTGGCCAGTGTAGTTGACTTACACCTTCTAGAGCACGTTGGGTGGCACGGGATACATGCGGACGTGCATTGTCCTGTTGGAACAGCAAGTTCCCTTGCCGGTCTAGGAATGGTAGAACGATGGGTTCGATGACGGTTTGGATGTACCGTCCACTATTCAGTGTCCCCTCGACGATCACCAGTGGTGTACGGTCAGTGTAGGAGATCGCTCCCCACACCATGATGCCGGGTGTTGGCCCTGTGTGCCTCGGTCGTATGCAGTCCTGATTGTGGCGCTCACCTGCACGGCGCCAAACACGCATACGACCATCATTGGCACCAAGGCAGAAGCGACTCTCATCGCTGAAGACGACACGTCTCCATTCGTCCCTCCATTCACGCCTGTCGCGACACCACTGGAGGCGGGCTGCACGATGTTGGGGCGTGAGCGGAAGACGGCCTAACGGTGTGCGGGACCGTAGCCCAGCTTCATGGAGACGGTTGCGAATGGTCCTCGCCGATACCCCAGGAGCAACAGTGTCCCTAATTTGCTGAGAAGTGGCGGTGCGGTCCCCTACGGCACTGCGTAGGATCCTACGGTCTTGGCGTGCATCCGTGCGTCGCTGCGGTCCGGTCCCAGGTCGACGGGCACGTGCACCTTCCGCCGACCACTGGCGACAACATCGATGTACTGCGAAGACCTCACGCCCCACGTGTTGAGCAATTCGGCGGTACGTCCACCCGGCCTCCCGCATGCCCACTATACGCCCTCGCTCAAAGTCCGTCAACTGCACATACGGTTCACGTCCACCCTGTCGCGGCATGCTACCAGTGTTAAAGACTGCGATGGAGCTCCGTATGCCACGGCAAACTGGCTGACACTGACGGCGGCGGTGCACAAATGCTGCGCAGCTAGCGCCATTCGACGGCCAACACCGCGGTTCCTGGTGTGTCCGCTGTGCCATGCGTGTGATCATTGCTTGTACAGCCCTCTCGCAGTGTCCGGAGCAAGTATGGTGGGTCTGACACACCGGTGTCAATGTGTTCTTTTTTCCATTTCCAGGAGTGTATTTGGTGTCCGCCCCCGGTAGCTGAGTGGTCCGGCACGGTAGCTCAGCGTGTTCGGTCAGAGAGGTGGTTGGACTCTGTAATAAAAAACTGAGTGGAAGGATCAACAAACGAACTTGACCGGGCGTCATGTGACGTCCGCAACGACAAAAAAAAAAGTGGTCACCGCGACAGAATGTCAATCCTAAGGGCCCGTGTTCGATTCCCGGCTGGGTCGGAGATTTTCTCCGCTCAGGGACTGGGTGTAGCGTTGTCCTAATTATCATCATTTCATCCCCATCGACGCGCAAGTCGCCGAAGTGGCGTCAAATCGAAAGACTTGCACCCGGCGAACGGTCTACCCGACGGGAGGCCCTAGTCACACGTCATTTACATTTTTATCTACGAGGGTTGTTTTTTAAGTAAGGACCGTTCGCGCGTATAGTCCCGTAGTTCTTGCGGACGCCGCAACAAGCCACCGCGCCACTTGCCGGCATCCTTCCCGTTCACACTGATGCAAGTTGCAGCTCTGTAGCTGACGTGTACGCATCGCTGTGCTACTTTATAATGTTTACGATTATTGAATCGCCCGCCGCGTGTGAGATACGGTCAGTGATAAGTTTTTTGACCGCGAGAAGCCTATCAGCTGCAGAAATTCATCGTCAGTTAACAGAAGTTTATGGCTCGAATGCAATGAGTGAAGGTAAAGTGCGTCAATGGGTTAGAGAGTTTAAAAATGGCCGTCAAAACGTCCATGACGAAGAACGCTCAGGCCGGCCCTCTGTGATCACTGATGATTTGGTGGCTGCAGTCGAAACAAAGATTCGTGAGGACAGAAGATTCAGAATTTCCATTCTTTCGTTGGAATTTCCACAAGTTTCGAGATCGGTTTTGTACAAAATTGTGTCTGAAAACCTGAACTTTAAGAAACTGTGTTCTCGGTGGGTACCCAGACTCCTCACAGAGGACCACAAAGGGAAGAGATTTGCCACCTCATTGGACTTTCTGATTCGTTACGAGGAAGAAGGGGATGACATGTCGAGTCAAATTGTCACTGGAGATGAAACATGGTTATCCCATAACACTCCCGAAAGCGAGCGACAATCGATGGAATGGCGACACACAACCTCACCCGTCAAGGTCAAAGGCAAACAGACGCTGTCAAAGCGCAAGATTATGGTAACTGTGTTCTGGGACCGGCGCGGTGTTTTGCTAGTGGACTTTATGCCACGAGGAGCGACAATCAACTCAGATGCCTACTGTGCAACTCTAAAGAAGCTCCGCAGAGCAATTCAAAACAAAAGGCGCGGCATGCTGACAAAAGGAGTTTTGCGCCTGCACTGCCTGCCTCACACCTCTCAAAAGACTCGGGATTTGATTGATTCTTTTGGCTGGGAAGTTTTGGACCGTGCACCATACAGCCCCGACCTTGCTCCTAGCGATTTTCACCTTTTCCGGCACCTGAAACACCATCTTGGCAGACAGCGCTTCAATGACGACGATGAAGTGAAAGCGGCCGTGAACTCTTGGCTGTCGGAGCAGGCGGCCGAATTCTTTGAAGAGGGAATTAAAAACTTAGTTGTACGGTATCACAAGTGCTTAAATAAACAAGGCAACTATGTAGAAAAATAGGTAAAAGTGTGTAGAATCAGAAAATAAAAGTTTTTTTACAAAAGTATTTGACCTTTTTTTAAAAATAAAAACGGCCCTTACTTAAAAAACAACCCTCGTATTTGGTCATTGAGCAAATGTTTATCTAGAGTTCGGAATTTTCTTTGAAAGGGAGGAGATGTCTGTCTATGATGTTGCTATCTTTTTCAATATTGTCTGGCCTGCGGTGTTCCTGTTTAGATGATCTGCAAATGTGGAATGGTTTGTACCGTATTTCAATGCTTCGATGTGTTGGCAATGTTGACAGCACTACAAAACACAGTACACACTTAGAAGTGCACAGACGAACAGCAATTGGTGGTGTAAGAAAACGGGTGCTGTGTGAAACGTAAGAAACGCGTAGCTCTGCAAAGCAGCGGAAAATTAGGCCACGAGTACCAGTGTCTAATGAAGAAATACACAAAAGACTTGCTAGCACACGGCTTTTCCTGATGTAGGCGGGAAACCAAGTAGAAATTACTGTAAGTAAGAAGTACCAAATTGTCTTAAGGCGCTGCAGTCATGGACTGTGCGGCTGGTCCCGGCGGAGGTTCGAGTCCTCCCTCGGGCATGGGTGTGTGTGTTTGTCCTTAGGATAATTTAGGTTAAGTAGTGTGTAAGCTTAGGGACTGAAGACCTTAGCAGTTAAGTCCCATTAGATTTCACACACATTTTACAACTACCAAATTGTTAAAGAACTGTTTCTCGATCTTAAAAACAAATAAAATTGTAAATATCTTAAGCACTGATGAAGCCTAACCTCAATAAAAAGAAACGCGTCTGGTGAGGTAAACAGGTTTTTTGTGTAGCTCTAACGATGGAACAAAAATATCCACAGTAACTGTAAAGCAACTACGGACAACATGGCCACACAAATGGTTCAAATGGCTCTGAGCACTATGGGACTCTACTGCTGTGGTCATAAGTCCCCTAGAACTTAGAACTACTTAAACCTAACTAACCTAAGGACATCAGACACATCCATGCCCGAGGCAGGATTCGAACCTGCGACCGTAGCGGTCGTGCGGTTCCAGACTGTAGCGCCTTTAACCGCTCGGCCACTCCGGCCGGCATGGCCACACAAATGAAGAATTTAATGGAACCTTGTCCAGCATTCTCATGTAATTCTTGGACATCCTGACGATGGAGCTTTACCTCCGAAATACGTTTCGGGAATATAAACCGTAAAAAAAGACATAAAAACAGGAGAAGGCTTTTATATGCAAGTTCCAGCTGTACTGTTATTAACTCTACTCATTTACGATCGTGAGTTCGGCTGTTGTGCCATTCAGAAGTAGTAGCTCACTATAAAGTGCGCCATCTTACTTATAATGCGTCTTGATTGCAAAATGTTTATTCATATGACCGGTTTCGGTTCCTCTAGAACCATCTTCAGATCTGATATTTCGGTTGCAGGAGTAACCCGTCCACACACAGCAACCTTCATATGCTGCGTCACATGTGTTACTCCTGTAACAGAAACTGCAGATCTGAAGATAGTTAGCCGGCCGGATTGGCCGAGCGGTTAAAGGCGCTACAGTCTGGAACCGCACGACCACAACGGTCGCAGGTTCGAATCCTGCCTCGGGCACGGATGTGTGTGATGTCCTTAGGTTAGTTAGGTTTAAGTAGTTCTATGTTCTGGGGGACTTATGACCACAGCAGTTGAGTCCTATAGTGCTCAGAGCCATTTGAACCATTTTTTTGAAGATAGTTCTAGAGGAACCGAAACCGGTCATATCAATAAACATTTTGCAATCAAGACGGATTATAAGTAACATTGTAAAACCACTGATTGCGGTTATCCCTTCAGACATTACGTCTGTTTTTGCAAATAAAGTGCGCCAATACTTACTCACTCCTCTTATGCAGGTATCGTCTCTGTCTCTACCATATTTACTATTTCATGTCATATGCATAATAGAACGAGATCCCTGGTCATCTGTGACACATAGTAAGCAGAGATTCAGATAATATCGTTGTTGTGAAACACAACTGGCTCTTTACTCATATGAGGTAATCAGTGCTTTCCAAAGAGAATCTGAGGTCGATTTCGTATTTCTAGGTTTCCAGAGGACGTTCCTCATTTTGCCTTCTAATCAAATTGCGTGCTTGTGGAGTATCATCTCAGTTAAGTGACCAGATTCGTGATTTACTGTCAAAAAGGACACAGTATGTAGTAACTGATGGGAAGTAATCGAGTGAAACAACTGTCATCTCTAGTATCTGCTGTTCCTTATTTTGGATACAGTCTGAGCAGCCCTCTGAGATTGTTTGGATGTGGTACTGAGAGGTGGCATGAGCCCCCTCTCATATTTCTATCTTACGATTCTCCTCTCCAATTGCATGCAGTGGAAAGTTGCTATTCCTTCACACGCGGACTTCCCACGCAGCGTCTCTCGTCAACCGGGTGGTCCAGTGACAGGCGGGCTCTGTTTGACTTTGAAAGGGTAAGCCGACAGGTGGCTTTCCAGACGCCGACATTGTCAAGAGGCACGCCCGCAGGGCCTGAAGTAGCGGCTGGGCTAGAAGTTCCGTTACTTCGCAGAAACTTAGCGAAAACACTTTCTGGCGGGCTACCAGCGAGGCGTGGGAATGACTTGTGTACCCAGGCAGTTGTGGCGGGAAAATTCCCGCGCTTTCTGCAAAATAGTAACTGTGATTGGCTTGCTCAGGGCATAGCTCCGTGACGTAGCAAGATCGGCGCAGAAATTGGCGCCAAGAATCTCCATTGGTGGAATGGTAGTGTTCCGGCAATGGAGTGGAATTTTCCGCCGGTTTTCGAGTTGCTGATTGGAACGTTTAACCACGGCCATTGTCGTGGGGGCGGGAATGTTCTGTGTTCAGTTTTGTACGGGTGCTCTTGTGGGTAGTCGGCTCTCGCCTTTCGGTCGAGGACGTCGAAGCAACCAGCCAACGGCTCCGGTACGCCAGATCGTGTACTGGCAGTCAAGAAGACAGTTTGGTAATGTATGTCCGCAGCACCGGCAGATAGGGATTTTCCTAGGTGATAATCAGAGCTCAGCAGAGCGCGCCTGTTCGTCTTTTTTCTAACTTTGTTCTGTCTTGGGTAGCAGCAATTAATGTTGGGTTGGCTATGTGTTTTCTCTAAGATTTGAGTTGCAAGGAATTGGCTGAACATACCACTTCATCATAATCCTCACAATCTAGTTTAGGGACAACATCACATTCACAGCGTTTGTTTGAGTATCCAATTTGAGCCAATTTGATGTATTGTAAATGTTTCATTTGTTTTTGTTTATTATTTTGTGTTTAGTCTTAATAAATCATATTGTTATTTTGGACAGAACTTTCATTCTGTTAATCTGTAGAGCAACCCCATCATTCCTCACTATGTTAATGAAACCTTCGTTTATTTAACTTATTTATCAAATTAAATTATTGCAGGTGCCAAACTCTCTTCTACTCCACTGGCAGGGTTGATTAGAGTCAGTTCACGTATTTTTTTTATCCTTGTGCAACAGCAAAAGTTGGAGTTAGAATAGGGGGGCTTAGAGCATCATGTACATATGTAGATTCTAGAAGAATTGAGTGTTAAATACACTGCTAGCCCCGGCACCTCGCAGTACCATCTACTAAAGTCATCAGAAGATCGAAACCAATTGAAAAATGATTCATACAAAATATCTCTATCGTGCATTAAGAGGCAGTTGACTCTAAACAATAAGAAAAGTGAGGTCGTCAGCATCAGTACTAAAACGAAACCGTTAAATTTTGGTTACTCGATTAATGACACAAATTTAAACGTTGTCGATTAAACTAAATACCTAGGGATGACAATTATGAACAAATAAAATTGAAGCCACAATAAACGAAACATTGTTTGAATGTCAGTCAAAGACGGCGTTTCGTTGGCAGCACTCTGAAGGTGCAACAGGCCCACTAAAGAGACCGCCTACGTTACACTTGTGTATTACAGCGTAACAGCGTGGAGATTGTTACGGATATGGTTCACGAGTTGGTTTGGCAATCATCAAAACAAAGGAGTTTCTCTTTGCGGTGAGATATTTACACGAAATTTCAGTTTCCTACTCACCTCTGCGAAAGCGAAAGTTCTTTGTTGTGTCCCACTTACACAGGGAACAATGACCATCGTGATAAAATAACAGAAATCACAGCTCGCACGGAAAGATTTCGATTTTCATCTTTCCGATATGCTACCTATCTCTTCTTTTAGTCAAGTTATGTCACAGGGGTCTTTTCTCACTTATTGAATTCCGTACTTCTTCTTTGGTTATGCTATCTACACATCTATTTTTAGCAATGTTTCGTAACACCACATTTCTACATCTACACCTACATGGATACTCTGCAAATCGCATTCAAGTGCCTGGCAGAGGGTTCATCGAACCACCTTCACAATTCTCTATTATTTAAGTCTCGTATAGCGCGCGGAAAGAATGAACACCTATATCTTTCCGTACGAGCTCTGATTTCCCTTATTTTCTCGTGGTGATAGTTCCTCCCTATGTAGGTCGGTGTCAACAAAATATTTTCGCATTCGAAGGAGAAAGTTGGTGCTTGGAATTTTGTAAGACGATTCCGTCGCAACGAAAAACGCCTTTCTTCTAATGATTTCCAGGCCAAATCTTGTATCATTTCTGTGACACTCTCTCCCATATTTCGCGATAATACAAAATGTGCTTCCTTTCTTTGAACTTTTTCGATGCACTCCGTCAGTCCTATCTGGTAAGGATCCCACACCGCGCAGCAGTATTCTAAAAGAGGTCGGACAAGCGTAGTGTAGGCAGTCTCCTTAGCAGGTCTGGTACGTTTTCTAAGTATCCTGCCAATAAAACACAGTCTTTGCTTAGCTTTTTTTTAACAAATAATTACTATAGAACTACTAAACGATTTTTAAGGCTACGTCTACAACAACTGGTATTTGACTTCTCTGTTGGAAACAAAAAAAAGAAGAAAAAATAAACGAACTGGACTCAAACAGTTTAACACACAGAATCCATACATTTTCAAAGAACGAAACTACAAGACCGAACTGGTACAAACAGACGGAAAAAGGCCTGGGAGAATTAGGGTCTGCAAATCTACATGACAGAAAGGAAATCAGAAAAATCACAAACACACGGGGTTTTGAGGAAGAAGACAGAAAAACTAACCGACATACGTGGTCTACGCAACGAAAGCTAGCCCATTCATTGCTTATGAGGGAATACTGGGCGAAAAGAAAGGCCAACAAATGTTGATTACGCGTGGTCCTAAGTGATCCATCCGTGAAGAAGAAGAAGAAGAAGAAGAAGAAAAAGAAGAAAAACTAACTGCCTAAGGGATTGCAATAGGGTATGAAAATTTTTAAGATAATATTTTGTTACAATAAAAAATTTAAAGTTAAATTTACGTATATTGGTATTTCACCTCTCTCTTGGATGTAAAGAAATATTCGTTAGGGGGTGAAAGTTGCTGTGGAAATATCTCTACAAGAACGCAAAAGGCATGATCAACAGAAACTTTAGGATTCCAACTGCCAAAATCGTTGTATGGTTAGAAGTACATTCGGAATAGACCATGATCATATGGCCTTAATCAGCCTGAAATTCTTAGGTGTTGCCATCCGTGAACAACATGAAAATTCGAATATATATATATATATATATATATATATATATATATATATATATATATATATATATATATATATATATATATATATCTCTGCGGGCCATACAGTCTACGCGGGCGAAGCAGCGGGCACTGAGCTAGTTACTTATGTAAGACACTTCCTTACACTTTTATTCATAATACTTGTTTTCTGATACGGGTGTGTCGGAATTCTAGCTCTGGTTGCTTGTAAATATACCGCATCACGGGATTTGTTGTTGACAGTGTTGGCTCATTCGGAAGAAACGGGAACACTCATTCAGTGAACACTGGACTGATGACTCTAGCTTGTGGTACACAGTTTAGTGCCGTTGGCCTTCAGATTACGGAGTCGTGGGTTCGATTCCCGACCGAGTCGGAGATTTTCTTCTCTCACGGACTGGTTGTTGTGTTGTCCTAATTATCTCGGCTCATCCTCAACTACGCGTCAAATGGGAAGACATGTTCAAGACGGCCGGACAACCGCAGGTGGGGTCTAGGGACCAATAACGTCATACTATCAGCGTATTTCACTAGACGGAGAAACGGTATGAACTTACATAGCGCTACCTGAAGCATTCTTCAGAAAGGCGTGCAGTATTGAGCAGGTTTAATTGATAGCAGGCTTCCTGGAGAAGTGAAAAAGGTGAGTGATAGACTCACAGTATTCAAATCGGGGTTGAAAACTTTCCCTGAGGTCCACTTCTTCTGTTCTGTACAGGAGCCCGTCGCAGTAATTGACGTAGTTTCGCTGTAAGGTGTTAATTATTCCAAACGCTGCTCCGTTAGTACATTCTGTATCAAGAACTCAGCAAACAGCTGTGTTTGAAACCAATTATTTAAGCTACTACCGATTTAGTGGCTTACAGCCACATCATATGGTGGTTCTACACGTCACAACATAGTACACAACACGCAGGAGAAAACGGAAAGTTCAATCTTCATAGCTAAAACCGTAAACCATCATGTCCGTGGGGCGGATAGTCAATGAATGAAAAGTTTGGCAACAGAAAATATGTTGAGTATCTGCCCTACTGGTGTTATGCTTTTAACTAGGGAGGCTGGGCCTCCTACATTCTTCGCCACGTTGTGTTCAACGTTATGATGTTTATATGCAGTTGTTTTCCCTCGTCCAACTTTTTATTCATTCACTATCCGTCTTATGACCATTATGATTTTAACTATGAAGGTTGAGCTTTCCACACTCATGCTCATAAATTAAGGATAATGCTGATACATGGTGAAACAACGCTCTGGTGGACCATTAGCGGGTTTAAATCACCTCGGGGTATGACCATGCGGTGCATTTGACCTGCGGTCGTCGCACGGTGGCGCTGGCAGCAGTCCACATACGCAGAGGTGTGTTGGTGCATGTCGGAGTACGGTGGAGCGAGTAAGTGTGCAGACGTTTTCAGACGTCCTAATGGTGGCTGTGTGTTGAAAATGGCTCAAAGAACACATATTGATGACGTTATGAGGGGTAGAATACTAGGGCGACTGGAGGCTGGTCAAACACAGCAGGTCGTAGCACGGGCCCTCCGTGTGCCACAAAGTGTGATGTCAAGATTATGGCAACGATTCCAGCAGACAGGAAACGTGTCCAGGCGCTACAACACCACAAGAACACCGATATCTCACCATCAATGCCCGCAGATGGGCACGGAGTACTGCAGGTAGCTTTGCTCGACACCTTACCGCAGCCACTGGAACAGTTGTCTCCAGACACACGCTCCACAGGCGACTGAACAGACACGGTTTATTCGCCCGGAGGCTGCAAGGTGCATTCCACTGACCCATAGTCACAGTTGAGCCCGTAAAGCCTGGTGTCAAGAACACAGTACATGATCATTGGAACAGTGGTCCTAGGTTATGTTCACGGACGAGTCCAGGTATAGTCTGAACAGTGATTCTCGACGGGTTTTCATCTGGCGTGAACCATGATTCAGATACCAACCCCTTAAGGTCCTTGAAAGGGGCCTGTATGGAGGTCGTGGTTTGATGGTGTGGGGTGGGATTATGATTGGTGCACGTACACCCCTGCATGTCTTTGACAGAGTAACTGTAACGGGTTAGATGTATCGTGACGTCATTTTGCACCAGTATGTCCGCCTTTTCAGGGGCGCAGTGGGTCCCACCTTTCTCCTGCTGAATGATGACGCACGGCCCCACCGAGCTGCCATCGTGGAGGAGTACCTTGAAACAGAAGATATCAGGCGACCGAAGAAGCATGCCTGTTCTCCAGAACTAAACCCCATCGAGCACGTCTGGGATGCTCTCGGTCGACGTATCGCTGCACGTCTCCAAACGCCTAGGACACTTCAGGAGCTCCGACAGGCACTGGTGCAAGAATGGGAGGCTATACCCCAGCAGCTGCTCGACCACCTGATCCAGAGTATGCCAACGCGTTGTGCGGCCTGTGTACGTGTGTATGGTGATCATATCCCGTATTGATGTCGGGGTACATGCGCAGTAAACAGTGGCGTTTTGTAGCACATGTGTTTCGGGACGGTTTTCTCAACTTGTCACCAATATCGTGTGCCGTGTGTGTTCTCTATGTGCCTATGCTATTAGCGCCAATTTTGTGTAGTAACACGGTGTGTGGCACCAGAGTATGCAATTATCCTTAATTTATGAGCATGAGTGTATATTTTCCGCCGTGTTTTTTTTTTTTTACCATGTTTTGATGTTTATGTGAACCTGATATTGTGAATGTGAGTCACGAAACCGGATGTGCCTTAATGAAACTGGCTGCAAATGCAACTATTCGCGGAGTTCTTGCCATAAGATATTGTTTATTCGAATGGTTCCTCGCAGGTTTTTCGTGTTTCATTAATTCTTTAGTTTACAAATTTTATGATCATCGTACTGATATACCTTGTACTGATTCGCTCCATGACCAGATAGCTCTGGCTCGCATGGTGCCATGGACCTTGATGAATAAAATAAATGAAACAAATAAAGGAACAACTGGGACAAGATGTCAGGCCGCAGCCATTTAGGGAAGTACTAACTATGGTGCAATTTCCGCGCTTTTCCTGCCATTTTTCGGTGATGTGGATTTGTTTCTTTTTTTTGTGCACGGTGCTATCAGTTTCCTTATCACTCCAAAAAAATGGTCTATGCCATACAGAAATAAAATTAAACTGGATGGCTACTTACTTCTGTAAGAAAAACCCGCTGCAGCGTTTGTGATGGAATCCACGCTGACTTACCTGCAAACAAAGAAGAATAGAAGCTGTTAGTGAATTCCTTTCGTTGTTAAAAATGTATTTTTTAAAAAAAAAGCAAATTTTGGAGGGTTTCTGTTGCAGCTACACCGACTGGCGTATACATGAATTTAAACTCACATTGACTTTTCATCGACCGTGACTGTTTCATAAATATTGACAGGTTTCTCAGAGACCGCTATCACTCACAATTTTTTTTTTTGATTTCCTTCAATTAGGGCAACATGTTTCGAGGCACAAACCTCAGCTTCATACTACAGTTAGAATAAAAAAAAAAATAACTGAAGGGCATATAAGTATCGAAGTTGTTCTTCGCTTCCTTGCCATCTGCTACGGCCACTGAGTACCAAAGGAGAAGAATAACCTAATGTGAGGCAATATTTACTTCTCCTAGGTTGACCATCGTATTGCGGTGGTGAAATGGTTAGTATTTCTACCTAGCAAGCAAATGGACCCGGGTTCGATTCCCGCCGGCAGCACTAGTTTTAATTCATTTTGTCTGCTTCGATCATTATGGTAGATGATAAAAAGAGACTTATATGTCTCAGGGAAACATTTGATTATAAGATCTAATGTTTACTTCGTTTGTTAGTCTGTCGGTCATACTTTAAAAAACCCCATTATGATTATATAAAATGTCTCTCTTCTTGTGGTGTGTGCAGTTACATCAGTTGCTATAGCTTGTTGAACATTGTTAACAACCATATAACAAAAGTGCTATGTACAGTTAAAATACGTCATCACAATCAACTCTACTGTCTGTTAGAAACGAGATGTCGGTCAAAACAAAGCTTTTCGATTTAACTATCTGTGCGTCGACGCTGGTGTCATCTGTCACTTTCAGTGTCTTCCGCACAATGCACTGAAGCATCTCCCGTGTTGGTCACCGAAATATGTAACGATAAGAGAGACTTTGACATTTACATCTAAATAAAAATTCTTGGTAATGTATTGCTTTTGAAACACATAATGATTCACATCCCTTATCACGTATGGTAAACCTTGGTAATTTCGTGAGGATTTTTGTATTAAGTTAATTTAAAGTACATACAAATATTTTGAAAGGCTGATGAATTACTAATGTAAGCCTGTCCTTAAATGCATTACTCAATATGCACAATTTTATGATTAGTTGATTCTACTTTCACTACGTTATGATTTCATCAACTAAGAATTTTGTAGGTTATTTCGTGATACCTCTTGGTAAGTTCCTCTCATTACTTGAGTAATTTCGTGATAATGCATTAATTAAATAATGAAAGTACTGTATTTCTATAAATGATTTTATTTTGACATTTTACCACATTGAGGTTTATTTATGATAATAATGATGAAGTACTGACGAAGTAATCAGCAAAAACACTGAACTGAATTTACTGATTAAATGAAAGCCTCATTTTAGTCTTCATCAGAAAGGTTTTTGACACTTGTTGCAGATAAAAACCTCCTCACTCTCTTCAAAAGTACGTTCACACTTCGAGTGTTAACACATTAAACGAAAACTGCACTGAATCCATACTGCCCCTGATTTTTTCCTCACGTCTTCTAAATAACTGTGGCCACAGGATCCACATTTATTGTCATTCTTCGTTCTCTTCTTTGTCACTCCAGAGGTGCTGGGTTGTGGATTTAATGTATCTTCCTTTCGTGGCCTACCTATAAATCAATAAATTTCATTAAAATAAATAAACAACAACTCAAAGGAACAACTGTCAACTCTGTTAATGAAGCACGTGAGATAATATTTTAGAAAATGCATAGGCCTACCTCTGGTTCTTTTGGGAGCTGCTTCTTGAATTGGAGTCAGACATTTTGCTCTGCTGTCTGTCTGTTCTCGATGTTATTTTCTAATAAACACTTTGCCCCGTCCGTCTGTGGTTTCCACATTCAGCGTGTTGATAACATCATGAGCATCTGCAGCATTAGTGGGCAGTTTTGGCAGAATTTTGCGCCTAACTTTTTAAATAGATTTACGAAAATTGTTGAAATCTCTCGTAGTTATATCTTGCGTATCTTCTCCTTTTAACTTCCGATAAATTGTTTTTGACGGTCTCTCACAAATATCTTCTACGGCTTTTCTCTTTAGGTCAGAAATGATTTCTAGCCTCTGAATTTTGTTATGAGGCATTTCTTCATGATTGTGCTCTTCTTGATACTCCACGACATCCATCTCCCCAACAGAAACAGTTTTAACAAAAACTTCTGCATCCATTAATGTTGCACTCCATCGCACTAGACCACCTTTCAGCAGATTTTGAAACCAACATTTTCCTTCCCTTCCTACCTACTGAAACTGTAAGCTCGCCTGAGGAGATGTTCACTCTGCCGTGAACTGTGAAGTGGCCGCAGGCAGCTGTGGTCATTACCGCACACAATGCTCTGTCGCGCTGTGTCAGTTTGGGACGATTCAGTCCTGTTACCTGCTTACCCACCCGGTTTCGGGAGGATTTGAGCACTCGCTCGACCATGAAATCCAAGTTTTCTCACCTCCCGCCCAACTGTCATAGTACTTGCAGTGGACCCTGCTGCAGTTTGGAATTCCTGTGTGATGGTCTGGATAGATGCCTGCCTATTACACATTACGACCCTCTTCAACTGTTGGCAGTCTCTGTCAGTCAACAGACGAGGTCGGCCTGTACGATTTTGTGCTGTACGCGTCCCTTCACGTTTCCACTTCACTATCACGTCGGAAACAGTGAACCTAGGGATGTTTAGGAGTTTGGAAACCTCGCGTACAGACGTATGACACAAGTGACACCCAATCACCTGACCACGTTCGAAGTCCGTGAGTTCTGCGGAGCGCCCCATTCTGCTCACTCCTTCGATGTCTAATGACTACTGAGGTCGCTGATATGGAGTACCTGGCAGTAGGTCGCAGCACAATGTACCTAATATGAAAAATGTATGTTCTTTGGGATGTCCGGATACTTTTGATCACACAGTGTAGCTTTGACATAATGCACCCACAATCACACAGAACACCATTGTGACCACTACTGGCACTATTAATGTACTGGGCCATTGCACAGGTTGTCGTGGGCAAATCCAACAACGCAATCTCCAGGCTTGTCTAGCATCTGCGTTTACCTTCAAAGCATGCATTTCCCAGTGGGTTTCCACATTTTCGTTCAATCACTGTAACGTCAAATTGAAAACTAGTAAAAAATTTCATGACGACTGCCGTACGTAAGCTGGACGTACTCTACCTACAAGTACGCCTGCAGACGCGATCTGCGAGTACCAAGCAGGTGGTTGGCTACACTGAACAAATCATTACAATAGAACTGATAGCGAAGCTGCGAGCGTGAGTCGGCAGAGGTTGGAACCCCCAACAAGGTGCGAAAGGAAAAGAATAGGAATACTCCATAACGGATCAGAAAATAGCTCCAAAAAAACTCTCTCTTCCAGAAATCACTTTCTTCAGTTAACGACTGAAGTCGCTGTTTTTCTTTGTCTACGTCTAGGTCTACATGATTAATCTGCTACTCACACTTAAGCAACAGCCGGCCGAGACACACGCAGCAACAGGGAAGTAACCGATTTTGTGACTTTTATGAGTTTCTAGCCACGAGCGAATTTTAAAAATCATCTGTGTGCTTTAGTAGCTTTGTTTCTTGTCTTTCTGCGTGCTCATTTCAGATCTACGAGGTGCATTCAAGTTCTAAGCCCACCAATTTTTTTTTCTCCGGACTGCAAAGAGATAGAAACATGTGCATTGTTTTAAAATGGGGCTGCGTTCATTGTCAATACGTCCCAGAGATGGCAGCACCGTACGGCAGATGGAATTTTACCGCCAGCGCCGAGAATGACAACTGTTTTAAATACTTAAAATGGCGACGTTTTCCTTACTTGAACAGCGTGCAATCATTCGTTTCCTGAATTTGCGTGGTGTGAAACCAATTGAAATTCATCGACAGTTGAAGGAGACATGTGGTGATGGAGTTATGGATGTGTCGAAAGTGCGTTCGTGGGTGCGACAGTTTAATGAAGGCAGAACATCGTATGACAACAAACCGAAACAACCTCGGGCTCACACAAGCTGGTCTGACGACACGATCGAGAAAGTGGAGAGAATTGTTTTGGGGGATCGCCGAATGACTGTTGAACAGAGAATTGTTTTGGGGGATCGCCGAATGACTGTTGAACAGATCACCTCCAGAGTTGGCATTTCTGTGGGTTCTGTGCACACAATCCTGCATGACGACCTGAAATTGCGAAAAGTGTCATCCAGGTGGGTGCCACGAATGCTGACGGACGATCACACGGCTGCCCGTGTGGCACGTTGCCGAGCAATGTTGACGCGCAACGACAGCACGAATGGGACTTTCTTTTCGTCGGTTGTGACAATGGATGAGACGTGGATGCCATTTTTCAATCCAGAAACAAAGCGCCAGTCAGCTCAATAGAAGCACACAGATTCACCGCCACCAAAAAAATTTCGGGTAACCGCCAGTGCTGAAAAACGATGGTGTCCGTGTTCTGGGACAGCGAGGGCGTAATCCTTGCCCATTGCGTTCTAAAGGACACTACGGTAACAGGTGCATCCTACGAAAATGTTTTGAAGAACAAATTCCTTCCTGCACTGCAACAAAAACGTCCGGGAAGGGCTGCGCGTGTACTGTTTCACCAAGACAACGCACCCGCACATCGAGCTAAAGTTACGCAACAGTTTCTTCGTGATAACAACTTTGAAGTGATTCCTCATGCTCCCTACTCACCTGACCTGTCTCCTAGTGACTTTTGGCTTTTTCCAACAATGAAAGACACTCTCCATGGCCACACATTCACCAGCCGTGCTGCTATTGCCTCAGCGATTTTCCAGTGGTCAAAACAGACTCCTAAAGAAGCCTTCGCCGCTGCCATAGAATCATGGCGTCAGCGTTGTGAAAAATGTGTACGTCTGCAGGGCGACTACGTCGAGAAGAAACGCCAGTTTCATCGATTTCGGGTGAGTAGTTAATTAGAAAAAAAATCGGAGGCCTTAGAACTTGAATGCACCTCGTACTAGTCACAATTCTCGCGTTTTCGTTTGCGTCGGAAAGTAAACCGATTTTGTGCCATATTATGAGTTCCAAATCAGGGGCGAATTATTTAGTTTCACCTGAGTGCTTCGGTACTTAGGTTTTTGAATCCCTGCGTATTAATCAAATTTATTAGGCACAGTTCCTGCGTTTTCTTCATGGTCTACAGTAGAGTTCCGTAGCGCAAGTCGATGGTTGTTTGTTTGTTCGTTTTGAAAGCTTGTGACCGCTTGTTGGCGTTAGTCAGCCAGTCAGACGGCAATATGTAATGTAGGTGTAGAAGTATTTGGCAGAGGACTGATCGTACCGCCATCACACTATTTCACTATCGTTCCACTCTGGAAAGGCAGAAGCTAGCTCTGACTTCTCTTACTTTTTCACGATTTTCATTTCTTCCCATGTAAGAAGGAGCCAAAACACGTTTTGACATTCGGAAGAGGAAGCTGATGAATGAATTTCACGGAAAGATTTAGCCACAACGAAAAACGCATTTGTTTTAATGAGTGCCATGCCAACTCACGTATCGTATCCATGGCATTCTCTCTGCTTGTTAGCGATAATACAAAACGAGCGAACTTTTCCGATGTCCTCCGTCACTCCTGTCTGGTACGGATCCCATACCACAGGGCTGTGCTTCAGAAGAGGAAGGACAAGCGCAGTGTAGGCAGTCTCTTGAGTAGATTTTTTGCAACTTCTGCCTGTCCTACCAATTAAACGTAGTATTTGGTTCGCTTCCCCATGAATATTTTTTATATGATGGTTCGAGTTTAAGGGAAGGTTTACTATCTTTGGCCCGAAAAAAGCATGTTCTTTGAGAATTTTTTTCTCGGGATGTGTTATAGATGTGAATGTCAAATTTCGTCAAAATTTTTATTGATAATTCCTCTACAAACTGGAACTTTTTCGACCACAAATGTCTGAAAGGAAAGGTGTAACTGCCGTCGAAACGAAACAAAGTTTCGATGTAGACCTCCATGCGCGGTATGTCACAGGTCAGCCGGCTCTTCTAAAATCAAAACTAAGTTGACGTTAGCAAAGTATATAAGATTCTTTAGGAGTTGTACCTCGCGTAAGTCATTTAAACCATAGGAAACAAAATGGCGGCCATTTGAAAAAAATTGTGTTTTTTCATCGATTTTTCGAATTCGTCGGCCAAGTAAAAATATTTGTAGTTGATGGATCGGAATAAAAGTGATACAACTCCTACACAATTTAGTTAGCTTCGTCGGAAACAAAGAACCATGCCAATCGGTTCAGTACATTTGAAGTTACCATAGCGCGCGATAAAAAAAAAGTCATTTCTAGAAAACTCGTTTGAAGTTTTGACTACATATATATGCAATATTATGCAACGTACGTTCAATCTGCTACTCCGGGTCCATGAACTAGTCCTTTCTCTTCCTCATAGAGGGCGTTCTGCTCGATATGGGCCATCCTGCGCTGTTCCAGAGCCGCTCGTATGGCCGGTGACAAGCGGTTTTCGGCCGCTCGAATCCGGTAGTCGTCCCAATTGCGTCGAATAGAGTCCCAGGGTGACGTCCATCGTTGTCATGGTCTTCAGAATTACTGAATACCCTTCGTTGAAGCTGCTCACTGCCAGGAAAGCCGCAATCTACACAGTCTTCCCACCAGAATACAAATACTTGTGGGCTAACTTCTAAACACACGCGTTGAAACTTTCATTTGAATTTTGTGTGTTTCCTCCTAAGCACCGGTACAATAACTCGTCCTCAGAAAGAAAAAAACTGGTGCGTGGAAAAGGACGATTTCAGGTAGGTGCATTTTTTGTTCAGCCGCGAATAACGAACATTTCCGTTCCGTATTCGGAAAAACCGTTGCAGGGGTGGATTCTAGACTTTTTACGGATCCAAAAATGGAATTTAAAAAAAATCGATTTTTTGAACCAAAAGATAGTAAACCTCCCATTAAGTTATTCTTAATTGTAATTCCCAGGTATCTAGTCAAATCTACAACCTTCGCAATTGTGGGATTTGTCGTGGAACCCAAATTCAACCGAATCTCACTACCCCACATGTGGACTATCTCACACTTTTTATTGTTGAGGTTCAATCCTCACTTCTCGCTCAATGCATACACCTTGTCTAATTCATAATGCAATTTATTCTGATCTTCTGATGACTTTATCAGACGGTAGCGACAGCACCATCCGCAAATTATCTACCCGTAGAGGGCTGCTCATATTGTCTCGTAAGTGGTTTATGTAGATCAGGAACAATAGGAAGCCTATATCACTTCCTTAGGAAACCCCAGGTATCACTTCTCTTTTACTCGCTGACTTTCCGTCGATTATTACGAACTGTGACCTTTCTGACAAGAAATCGCGAATCCAGTCGCGCAATTGAGACGGTACCTCATACGCACACAATTTTATTAGAAGGCAGTTGTTAATTCCTACTTGTTTTATTATTTTATTATAGGATGCCATCTGTTATAATCATCAATAGTTCATTTTAAAGAGAATGGAAGGTTAAGTTCCCCGTAGTCTTTTCTACACTCGGCTTACTGGTACCCATCACCGATTTTCGTCTCTTCGTAACTTTGATTGGGTTATTTGGTTTCAAATTACTCACCTACAGGCCACAGAAAAAATTTCGAAAAGCTTTGAATTTACTCGTATGTTTAAAGTGTGTTTTCATTAGTGAAATTCTCTGCAGTCGTACATTAACTTTCAATCGTCGTAAGGACGTATGGTTATTCTGTTGATCATTGTCACTTGTGAAGTGTTTTTTTAACTTCTTCTAATTGGTGTAGCTTACCGATCTGTGTCACTGTATCGACATATATATGTTCTAAAATGCTGATAATCGAAAATGATTTTGGTGGTACTAAATGCGAAGAGAACGGTAAGCAATTTCTACAGTGTTGTGTATATTATTTGATACCATTTCAACATATTCATCGTATCTCGGGTGGAAGATTAAAAACGAAATTTGACGAGGGAGACGCGCTCGAAACAAGTAGAACGAACAGAAATGATCAACCCAGTCTGCCATTATCTGGGATTTCAGAACAGTTCGTGGGTACCTAGAAACCAATAAAACCCCGACTGTTTGAACTTTAAAGAATCGAAATCCCATGTACGAAACACCATCAAATTACTGATTACATCACAAATGAGTTAATGTGTTAAATGTCTGACACTAAACACGTAATCGAGAAAAAAGGTTTGAAATTATGTATAAAGTTTGTTGGATGTCCCTAAGTGCACTTGTTATGCAACACTGCATGAGTGTAGTCTGAGTAATTTTACTCCGCTTTATTTAAAAGCTAATTTCTTACGCATCCCAATGCTTATGACTTCATACTTCTTATACCCGAAAAGAGAAGTAGGAGTAATCCGCTGAATTACAGGCCTATATCACTAACGTCGATTTGTAGTAGGGTTTTAGAACATATACTGTACTCGAACATTATGAAGTACCTCGAACAAAACGATTTATTGACATATAGTCAGCACAAATTCAGAAAATATCGTTCTTGTGAAACACAACTAGCTCTTTATACTCATGAAGTAATATGTGCTATCGACAGAGGATGTCAAATTGATTCCATATTTTTAGATTTCCAGAAGGCTTTCGACACCATTCCGCACAAGCGTCTTCTAACCAAACTGCGCGCCTGAGGAATATCGTCTCAGTTGTGCGACTGGATACGTGATTTCCTCTCAGAAAGGTCACAGTTCGTAGTAATAGACGGAAATTCATCGAGTAATACAGTTGTAATATCCGGTGTTCCCCAACGAAGTGTTATAGGCCCTCCATGTATACTAACGACATAGGAGACAATCTGAGCAGCTGTCTTAGATTGTATGCAGATGATGCCGTCATTTACCGTATTGTAAGGTCATCAGATGATCAAAACTAATTGAAAAATGATTTAGATAAGATATCTGTATGGTGCGAAAAGTGGCAATTGACCCTGAATAAAGAAAAGTATGAAGTTATTGACTTGAGTACTAAAAGAAATCCGCTAAATTTCGATTACGCGATAAGTCACACAAATATGAGGGCTGTAAATTCAACTAAATGCTTAGGGATTACAATTACGAGCACAAATAACCTAAACTGGAACGATCAGATAGTTAATATTGTGGTTAGAGCGAACCAAAGACTGCGATTCATTGGCAGAACACTTAGAAGGTGCAACAGGTCTACCAAAGAGACTGCTTACACCACGCCTGTCCGCCCTGTTCTTGAGTATTGCTGTGCGTTGTGGGATGCGCATCAGGTGGGACTCACGGATGAAATCGTAAAAGTACAAAGAAAGGCAGCTCGTTTCATATTATCGCGAAATATGGGAGATAGTGCCACAGACATGATACGTGAATTGGAGTGGCAATAATTAAAACAAAGGCGTTTTTCGCTGCGACGGGATCTTCTCACGAAATTTCAATCACCAGTTTTCTCCTCCGATTGCGAAAACATTCCGTCGGCGTCCACCTACATAGGGAGAAATCAGGGCTCGCTCAGAAAAATTTAAGTGCTCGTTTTTCCCGCGTGCCGTTCGAGAGTGCAACGGTAGAGAGACAGCACGAAGGTGGTTCATTAAACCCTCTACCAGGCACTTTATTGTGAATAGCAGAGTAATCACGCAGATGTAGACACCTGCTGAACAACGTGACGTAAAGTGACATAATTTTGCAGGTGCGTTCAGTGGTATATGTGGACGCTGTCTGCAAAATGTATTGCGAATACAGTTAGCCGTAAAGAAGTAATAAATTAAATCGTTGTCCTTGATGGTGAAGTCTCACTGCATGAACAGCGAAAATGTAATAAGCCATAAACTCTTTTTCCCCTTTTCATCATCTTACGAGGGGTGTTAGCGAGAAAACGTTTCGTAATACTTTGAAATTACGTACAAAGTTTTTTTGTAAGTCGCTAAGTTATCTAATGTTGAAATACTGAACGAAAATAGTCTGTTGTATTTGCGCGCCGTGAGTTAAACTGCCTCGGACTATATACACATTTCGCAACTGAGATAGACGACTTATAGTGTTAAAACTGTAAGATTATACCGCTTAATGAGTACATTGCGACACCATTCAGTACCTATACTAAATATAGTACATCAGTATACCGTTAGATAGACAACTTGCAACTAGTATACGGTTAGTCGTTTAGTAATATACTGTAGATAGCAACAGACTATAGATATGAAACTTCCTGGCAGATTAAAACTGTGTGCCGGATCGAGACTCGAACTCGGGACCTTTGCCTTTCGCGGGCAAGTGCTATACCACTGAGCTACCCAAGCACGACTCACACCCCGTCCTCACAGCTTTACTTCTGCCAGTACCTCGTCTCCTACCTTCCAAACTTTACAGAAGCTCTCCTGCGAACCTTGCAGAACTAGCACTCTTGAAAGAAAGGATATTGCGGAGACATGGCTTAGCCACAGCCTGGGGGATGTTTCCAGAATGAAATTTTCACTCTACAGCGGAGTGCGCGCTGATATGAAACTTCCTGGCAGATTACAACTGTGTGCCAGACCGAGACTCGAACTCGGGACCTTTGCCTTTCGCGCGCAAGTGCTCTACTACTGAGCTACCCAAGCACGACTCACACCCCGTCCTCACAGCTTTACTTCTGCCAGTACCTGGAGACTATATATATGTCTAAATCTTTACTCTGCGAAGCAAAGGATATGTTCCATTGTCCGAGTTATTAGGGTTTTTTCCCGTTCCACTGATTTCTGGAGGGCAGGAACGATGATTGTTGAAATGCCTCTGTACCTGCTACAATTAATGTAGTCCTGTCCTCGTGATTCCTACGGGAGCAACACGTCGCAGGTTGTAGTATATTCCCAGAGTCATCATTTAAAGCCGATTCTTGAAACTTAGTCAGCAGATATCGTCGGTATAGTTGACGCCTATCTTCAAGAGTTTACCAGTTACGTTCTTTCAGCATCCCTGCGACACTCTTCCGCCGGTGAAACAAGTCTGTGACCATTCGTGCTGCCCTTCTCTGTATGTGTTCAATGTCTCCTGCTACTTCAACCTGGTAAGGGTCCCATACACTTGGGCAATATTCTAGAACCGGTGGCACGAGTCATTTTTAAAACACATTCCTTTGTAGACTGATTGCTTTTTCCGTATTCGAACGGAAAAATAAAAAGTGTCGTGTGACTAGGGCCTCCAGTCGGGTAGACCGTTCGTCGGGGTCATGTCTTTCGATTTGACACCACTTCGGCGGACTTCCGCGTCGAATTTGACCGGTAAACCTAGGTCGGCTACCTGCATTGCCCACGACAGAGCCTATGTCATCGTTCCATGTCATGTAGCAACTAAGCGTTATGGTCAAGTATTTGTATCAGTTTACAGATTCCAGTTGTCAGTCATTGATGTTGTATTCATCGGATACTATGCTTTTCCGTTTTGTGAAGTGCAGAATTTTACATTTTTAATCATCGAAAGGGAGCTGCCGACCTTAGCGGCACTTTGAAATCTTGTCAACGTCTGACTGACTATTCGTACAGCTTCATTCAGGCTGTACTTCCTTGAATCTGCGAGAAATCTGAGATTGCTGTTAATTTTGCCACTAAGTTCATTAACATACAACATGAACATCAAGGAACCGAACATATGTCCCTAGGGTACACCCGAAATTATTTCTTCATCTGTCGATCTCTCTCCGTCGAAGATAGCCGGCCGCGGTGGCCGTGCGGTTCTGGCGCTGCAGTCCGGAACCGCGAGGCTGCTACGGTCGCAGGTTCGAATCCTGCCTCGGGCATGGGTGTGTGTGATGCCCTTAGGTTAGTTAGGTTTAAGTAGTTCTAAGTTCTAGGGGACTTATGACCTAAGATGTTGAGTCCCATAGTGCTCAGAGCCATTTGAACCATTTGAATCCCTCGAAGATAACTTGATGCATCCTATCTACCAAGAAATTCTCAATGATAAATGTCGTCTGATACCCTATACTTTTGATATTAGGTCTACAACTTTGCTTCCGTCTTTTTGCAGTAGGTGACAGTAGCCTCAAGTGGTGGTACGGGTCAGAGGTCGTAAGTCTCATACAATAAGGTAAGGCATTTGTCAACAAAACGCCTTGAAAATATTACTCGATCTACGATTGCGTCAAAAAATTATTCTCAATGGAATTTGCCAACTTAGGAGCCCAGTTCTCGTCATTAGTGGAATGTTCTAAATCTCTGCTTCAACATGAAGAAATGTGCAGCTGAGGGTCATAAAATTCTGAGTAGGACCTATGCTGAGGTGGTTACCAGTGAAAGAACGTGCGGAGAATGGTTTCGACGCTTTAAAAACTGTCACTATGGACGTCGAAGACGGTGGAAGGGAGAAGGTTTTCCAAACTACTGAAACACACGGAAGCAATCACAGCAGATCGTTATCGAAAGCAATTGATGCGTTTGACAGAGCACTGAGAGATAAACGGCCGTAATACCTTGAGAGACATGGAAAAGTGATTTTGCAGCATGGCAATGTCCGACCCCACGTCGCAAAACCCGCCAAAACATTCCTGTAAACTTTGAAAAGGAAGGTGCCACCCCTCCGCCGTATTCTCCGTCCATTGCTCCCTCTGACCACCATGTTTTTCGATCAACGGCACTCGGCCTGGCTAACCAGCACTTCCGGTCGTCTACACAGGTGCAACATTGGATCGATTCGTAGATCTCCTCAGAAGTCGCGGGATTTGTATGCTGCCCGAAATATGGTAAAAGGAGTGGTCAGCGATTGCCAATAATTTGAATCGTGAAGTTTTCGTCAGTTTCTCACGATAAAGGCTCTAACTTCCAGAAAAAAAAACGGCGGAAGCAAAGTTGTAGACCTCACAATAATATTGGGTGTAATACTGAGTCAAATGCTTTTCCGAAATGGAGAAATACTGCATCTACCTCACTGCCTTGGTCCGTGGTTGTTAGGATACCGTGTGAAAAAAGTGCGAGTTGAGTTTCGCACCATTATTGTTTTCGAACCCATGCTGTATGGCACGTACTAGGTCGTTCAGCTCGAGGTACCTCATTATGTTCAGCTCAGAATGTGTCCTAAATTTGCACAACAAGTGGATGTCAAGGATAAATGGTTCAAATGGCTCTGAGCACTATGGGACTTAATTTCTGTGGTCATCAGTCCCCTAGAACTTAGAACTACTTAAACATAACTTACTTAAGGATATGACACAAATCCATGCCCGAGGCAGGATTCGAACCTGCGACCGTAGCGGTCACGTGGTTCCAGGCTGAAGCGCCTAGAACTGGCTGTCAAGGATACTCTGAGAGGTTATCAGCGGTGGAGTTATTTGGCAGTTTGCCCGCATCTCGTGGTCGTGCGGTAGCGTTCTCGCTTCCCACGCCCGGGTTCCCGGGTTCGATTCCCGGCGGGGTCAGGGATTTTCTCTGCCTCGTGATGGCTGGGTGTTGTGTGCTGTCCTTAGGTTAGTTACGTTTAAGTAGTTCTAAGTTCTAGGGGACTTATGACCACAGCAGTTGAGTCCCATAGTGCTCAGAGCCATTTGAACCATTTTTTTATTTGGCAGTTTCTACGCGGCGGCCAATATTTTTGTCGGAAAGTAGAATACCTTGACTGGCGTAGTTACTTCGTTATGAGGGGTAATCGGAACCGGTCGCCACCTTTAGCCCTGTACTCCTGACGTGTGCGAGTTCGCACGGCTGTACTGCAGACGCACACCTGCTGGAAAGCTCGCGCTGGCCCTTCCTGGAAGCGGGCGGTGTCGACAAAGGCAGGAAGGAACACTGGACGCATTCCTCTGGTTCCCCAGTCAGCTGCCTCGATTATCTGAGAACGCTCTTGCGAACTCCATACCATCCGTTATGGCTGTAGGTGATTACATCCTCCAATACTCATTTATTTGCTCGAGTAAGGAGCAACGTAACAAGCATATCTGCAACAATTCGTACAGTAGAATGAGATTTTCACTGTGCAGCGGAGTGTGCGCTGATATGAAACTTACTGGCAGATTAAAACTGTGTGCCGGACCGAGACTCGAACTCGGGACCTTTGCCTTTCGCGGGCAAGTGCTCTACCAACTAAAGTTTGCAAGGTAGGAGATGAGATACTGGCAGACGTAAAGCTGTGAAGTCGGGGTGGGAGTCGTGCTTGGGTAGCTCATTTAGTACAGCACTTGCCCCCAAAGGTTACGAGTTCGAGTCTCGGTCCGGCACACAGTTTTAATCTGCCAGTAAGTTTCAACTCGTACAGTGTTTTTCACTATTATAGTTACAAACGAAACGGGTGTGAGTAGAGCACTATTTAATAAGCAAATAATCCTAATAAACATACGAATTTAATGGTTTCCCCAATACGACATCCGCCCTGATAAAAAAAAAAAAAAAACAAGGCACCACGAAGCAATTATTCGAATGGAACGTCAATCCATAAATGTGATGTACATGTACAGACAAACAAATAATAACAATTTCACGAAAAATTGGATGATTTACTCAGGAGAAAGAGCATCACCATTTGAGCAAGTTAATAACGCTTTGGCCCACCTCTGGTCCTTATGCAAGCAGTTATTCGGCTTGACACTGATTCAAAGAGTTGTTGGAAGCCCCTGGGGAAATCGCGCCAATTTCTGTCCGACTGGCGCCTTAGATCGTCAGAATACCGAACTGATTGGAGGACACTGCCCATGATGCTCGAAACGTTCTCAATTGGGGAGAGATCAGCCGACCTTGTTGGCCAAGGTAGGGTTTGGCAAGAGGGCAAGCAGTACAAACTCTCGCCGTGTGGGGGCGGGCACTATCTTGCTGAAATGTAAGCCCAGGACAGCTTGCCCTGATGGACAACAAAAAGGGGACCAGAACACCGTCGACGTTGTAAGGGTATCGCAGATGACCACCAAATTGGTCCTGCTGTGAACAGAAATGGCACCCCAGACAATCACTCCTGTTTGTCGGCCATATGGTGGGTGTGAATTGTCATCCACAGTGGCGGGCCCTGCTTCGACCTGAGCGCCGATAACGTGCAAGACGCGTCTGGAGACACGACGGAAAGCGATGAGATACCAAACTGAGTATCGTCCGCCATACCGCCATACACCCCCAAGATCCAGGAGTGATTGTCTGGGATCGTATTTCTTTTTACAGTGAGACCCCTTCGGTTATCATCCGCGGCACTGTTACAGCACAGAGGTACATCGACGATACTGTACGTGCCGTTTTGTTTGCCCGTCATGGAAAGCCACTTTGGCCTGAAATTTCAGCAAGATAACGCCCGCCCGCACGCGGCAACAGTTTCTACTTCCTGACATGGAAAGCCACTTTGGCCTGAAATTTCAGCAAGGTAATGCCAGCCCGCACGCGGCAACAGTTTCTACTTCCTGACATGGAAAGCCACTTTGGCCTGAAATTTCAGCAAGATAACGCCCGCCCGCACGCGGCAACAGTTTCTACGTCCTGACATGGAAAGCCAGCAACAGTTTCTACTTCCTGACGTGGAAAGCCACTTTGGCCTGAAATTTCAGCAAGGTAATGCCAGCCCGCACGCGGCAACAGTTTCTACTTCCTGACATGGAAAGCCACTTTGGCCTGAAATTGCAGCAAGATAACGCCCGCCCGCACACTGCAACAGTTTCTACTTCCTGACATGGAAAGCCACTTTGGCCTGAAATTTCAGCAAGGTAATGCCAGCCCGCACGCGGCAACAGTTTCTACTTCCTGACATGGAAAGCCACTTTGGCCTGAAATTTCAGCAAGATAACGCCCGCCCGCACGCGGCAACAGTTTCTACGTCCTGACATGGAAAGCCAGCAACAGTTTCTACTTCCTGACGTGGAAAGCCACTTTGGCCTGAAATTTCAGCAAGGTAATGCCAGCCCGCACGCGGCAACAGTTTCTACTTCCTGACATGGAAAGCCACTTTGGCCTGAAATTGCAGCAAGATAACGCCCGCCCGCACGCTGCAACAGTTTCTACTTCCTACAGTTTCTACTTCCTGACATGGAAAGCCACTTTGGCCTGAAATTTCAGCAAGGTAATGCCAGCCCGCACGCGGCAACAGTTTCTACTTCCTGACATGGAAAGCCACTTTGGCCTGAAATTTCAGCAAGATAACGCCCGCCCGCACGCGGCAACAGTTTCTACTTCCTGACATGGAAAGCCAGCAACAGTTTCTACTTCCTGACGTGGAAAGCCACTTTGGCCTGAAATTTCAGCAAGATAACGCCCGCCCGGACGCGGCAACAGTTTCTACTTCCTGACATGGAAAGCCACTTTGGCCTGAAATTTCAGCAAGGTAATGCCAGCCCGCACGCGGCAACAGTTTCTACGTCCTGACATGGAAAGCCACTTTGGCCTGAAATTGCAGCAAGATAACGCCCGCCCGCACGCGGCAACAGTTTCTACTTCCTGACATGGAAAGCCACTTTGGCCTGAAATTTCAGCAAGGTAATGCCAGCCCGCACACGGCAACAGTTTCTACTTCCTGACATGGAAAGCCACTTTGGCCTGAAATTTCAGCTAGGTAATGCCAGTCCGCACGCGACAACAGTTTCTACTTCCTGGCATGGAAAGCCACTTTGGCCTGAAATTTCAGCAAGGTAATGCCAGCCCGCACGCGCCAACAGTTTCTACTTCCTGGCATAGAAAGCCACTTTGGCCTGAAATTTCAGCAAGGTAATGCCAGCCCGCACGCGGCAACAGTTTCTACTTCCTGACATGGAAAGCCACTTTGGCCTGAAATTTCAGCAAGATAACGCCCGCCCGCACGCGGCAACAGTTTCTACTTCCTGACATGGAAAGCCACTTTGGCCTGAAACTTCAGCAAGGTAATGCCAGCCCGCACGCGGCAACAGTTTCTACTTCCTGACATGGAAAGCCACTTTGGCCTGAAATTTCAGCAAGATAACGCCCGCCCGGACGCGGCAACAGTTTCTACTTCCTGACATGGAAAGCCACTTTGGCCTGAAATTTCAGCAAGGTAATGCCAGCCCCCACACGTCAACAGTTTCTACTGCTTGTCTTCGAGCTTGACAAACGTCTCCTTGACCAGCAAGTTCGTCGGACCTTACCCCAGTGAGAACGGTTGGAGCGCTATGGGCAGGGTTCTCCAAGCAGCTCCGGGTTTTGACAGTCTTATGAGCCAGTTTGTCAGAATTTGGTTTTGTATCCTTCAGGAGGACATCCACTGACTTTATCGACCGATTCCGAGCCGAATATCTTGTTCAAAATGGTTGAAATGGCTCTGAGCACTATGCGACTTAACTTCTGAGGGCATCAGTCGCCTAGAACGTAGAACTAATTAAACCTAACTAACCTAAGGACATCACACACATCCATGCCCGAGGCAGGATTCGAACCTGCGACCGTAGCAGTCGCGCGGTCGAATATCTTGTTGCATAAGGGCCAAAGGTGGACCAACGCGTCATTGACTTGCTCAATTTGTGAAGCTTTCTCTTTAACAAATCATCCAATTTTTCTGGAACAGTAACTATTTGTTTGTCTGTACATGTACACCACATCTACAGATTTCTGTCCCATTCGGATAATTCTTTCCCGGTGCATCGCTTTTATTTTGTCTTAGAGTGTACTTTCCAATACGTACGTTCGTTTTGAAACTGTAAGTAAGCTGTTTATGTTTTCTTATTGGCAACGTTACGTAGCGCTCTATATGAAAATCACTGGCTGTGCTGTGTGCAGTCTGTGGTTAGTTTGCATTGTTGTCTGACACTGTAGTGTTGGGCAGCGGCAGCTGGATGTGAACAGCGCGTAGCGTTGCGCAGTTGGAGGTGAGCCGCCAGCAGTGGTGGATGTGGGGAGAGAGATGGCGGAGTTTTGTAATTTGTCATGAACTGCTATATATATTATGACTGTTAAGGTAAATACATTGTTTGTTCTCTATTAATTTCTTTCATTTGCTAACTATCCCTATCAGTAGTTAGTGCCTTCCGTAGTTTGAATCTTTTATTTAGCTGGCAGTAGTGGCGCTCACTGTATTGCAGTAGTTCGAGTAAGGAAGATTTTTGGTGAGGTAAGTGATTTGTGAAAGGTACAGGTTAATGTTACTCAGGGCCATTCTTTTGCAGGGATCTTTGATAGTCAGATTGCGTTGCGCTAAAAATATTGTGTGTCAGTTTAAGCACAGTCGTGTACAAATTTTTCTAAGGGGACGTTTCAAAACAACATGTATATTGGCAAGATTAAATAAAATATGGCGTTTCAGTCTTCGATCGCTATTCTTTATTTTCAAGTACCGGTTTCGGGCTAGCTGCCCGTCTTCAGATCATGTGTTGTAGTTACAGAGTAACTTGTCCGTACAGAACACACAGTTCACTGTCATAAGTAAAGTAAATTTCCCAGTGAGACAACCATGTCTAGTTTTGATATTGGCAAGATTGCCAGTAAAAGAAAGAGAAGTTCAAAGCACTAATAGTGTGTTGGCTATTCAACCTACTGCACATTCCGATAGTTTACCAGTTCCTACTACACACCAATATTATGATCTTTATGTAGAAAATGAAGGCAGTCTGAAGAAGAAGAAGAAGAACACAAAAACCTTCCACATCCGATTAGTCTGATTTTGATGAAAAAGACGGTAAACCGCATAGACAGAGTCAGTTGGAACTGAGTGATCTCGTTCGAGACCCTGATTTGTCGAAGGAGAAGGCGCATCTTCTAGCGCCAATACTACTACAGTGAAATCTTCTCACACACGAGGGATGCTGCACACCTCACTTACTACAGGTGAGCCAAACGACAACGATGTCACAAAGCCACCACATGATTCTTTTAGCACCCAACCAACATTCAGAATGCTTACAATGTTACTGTCGTTCAGGCAACGTCGAATCGACTTCCAGTACAGTTGGCACAAGTAATTAAAATTTATCACTTTCTTTTAATCCATTAAAATAAAATACTTCTGCCTCTTGCATATCACGGCAACTACATCCAATAAACTTTTTTCTTTATCATATTCGCCAGTCTCAACCGAAAATTGTTGAGTTTACGCACATGAACTGAAGGAGACATTTTAAAAATTAGTTCTTTTAGGCAGTGTAATTTGCATATGCGAGTATCTGCCTGCACATGCAAGTCACCGTATGGTGCATAGCGAAGTTTACCTTGTACCATTACTGATCATTCCATCTCCTGATCAACTCACAAACAAAACGATGGAAAACGACTGTCTACATGTCACCGCACGAATTCTAATTTCTCTTATCTTCCCGGTCCTTATGCGCGATGTATCTTGGCAGCAGTCGAATCGTTTTGCAGTCAACTTCAAATACAGTTGATCTACATTTTCTAAATAGTGCTCCTCGAAAAGAGCGTCGTCTTCCCTCCAGGGATTCCCATTTGAGTTGCCGAAGTGCCTCTCTAACACTCACGTGCTGATGGGACTTACCGGTGACGAATATAGCAGAGCGTTCCGAATTGCGTCGATGTCTTTCCTTTTATCCGAAGTGGTTTGAAAGAACGGGTCGCATTAGTGTTCTATTCGTGAACCACGCCATAGATGAGGTGCACTTCCCAAAACGACTGTGTCAAGCAGCAAACCACCAATGCTGTATTCGGACGTTACAGTCGCAGGTTGTTGTGTCCGCCAGACCATTCGTGTTTGTAGAGAACAATCGTGGTCCTATCACACTTCCATGGGGCACTCCTGACAACAGCCTTGTCTGTTCCTTAAGAAACCTTTGAGCCACTCACATATCAGGGAACATAGTCTGCAATGGGGCGCCGTGTCAAGCGCTTTCCGGAAATGTGCGAATATGTACTCTGCCTTTTGTCCGTTATTCATGGTTCGCAAAACATCATGTGAGAAAATCTCAAGCTGAGTATCACACAAACGAACCCTTCTTGAAGTCACCTTTTTTTCGGTTTGGGAATTCGCGTTGTGCGAGTCATTTGCATTAAATGTAAGGTAAATAGAGGCAGACACCATAGAGAAATCTCTGTAAAACCGACTGGGGTTTCATCCGGACCTGGTGACTTAACTTGTTTTCAATTCCTTCAGTTGCTTCTCTAGGCCAAGGGTGCCTATTTCTATCTTCTCCGTAGGGGAGTCTGTGTGACTGTCAAAGACGGAACGTCACTCCACTTCATGCCAGTCCGTCGTCTACCGAGCGAGGTGGCGCAGTGGTAAGACACTGGACTCGCATTCGGGAGGACGACGGTTAAATCCCGCGTCCGGCCATCCTGATTTAGGTTTTCCGTGATTTCGCTAAATCGCTCCAGGCAAATGCCGGGATGGTTCCTTTCAAAGGGCACGGCCGACTTCCTTCCCCGTCCTTCCCTAATCCGATGCGACCATTGACCTCGCTGTCTGCTCTCCTTCCCCGAAACAACCAGCCATCCAACCAACCAGTCTGTCGTCTGCTTCATGCCATATTCGCAACACAGACATTTTAACATCAGCGCAGTAAGACTCATTTACTGGTTTCGGCGTCTCATTTTCGTATCTAATTTCCGGAAGTATGGCGTGACTTAATTCCTCTATGATACGTTAAAATAGATTCCGGAACTTTGTCTACAACATTATCGAGAAGGTTGTATATGCAAGGTTACTTGAGCATTTAAATTCACATAATTTGCTGTCAAATGTTCAGTTTGGTTTTAGAAATGGTTTAACGACTGAAAATGCTATATTCTCTTTTCTCTGTGAGGTTTTGGACGGATTAAATAAAAGGTTGCGAACGCTAGGTGTTTTCTTTGATTTAACGAAGGCTTTTGACTGTGTTGACCACAAAATGTTACTGCAGAAGTTGGACCATTATGGAGTAAGGGGAGTAGCTTACAATTGGTTCGCCTCTTACCTTAAGAACAGAAAGCAGAAGGTAATTCTCCGCAATATTGAGAGTGGTAGTGATGTTCAGTCCCCATGGGGCACTGTTAAGTGGGGCGTTCCCCAAGGGTCGGTGCTGGGGCCACTGCTGTTTCTTATTTATATAAATGATATGCCTTCTAGTATTACAGGTGATTCATAAATATTTCTGTTTGCTGATGAACCAGCTCGATAGTGAAGGATCTTGTGTATAATATTGAAACAGTATCAAATAACGTAGTTCATGAAATAAGTTCGTGGCTTGTGGAAAATAATCACGGTAAGACTCAGTTTTTACAGTTTCTAACACACAATTCAACAAGAACCGATATTTTGATCAGACAGAATGGGCATATTATAAGCGAGACGGAACAGTTCAAGTTCCTAGGAGTTCGGATAGATAGTAAGCTGTTGTGGAAAGCCCATGTTCAGGATCTTGTTCAGAAACTAAACGCTGCTTTATTTACCATCAGAACAGTATCTGAAATAAGTGACACTTCTACACGAAAAGTAGTCTACTTCGCATATTTCCATACGCTTATGTCGTATGGTATTATTTTTTGGGGTAATTCTTCTGATTCAAAAATGGTATTTTCGGCTCAAAAACGGGCTGTTCGAGCTATATGTGGTGTAAGTTCGACAACCTCTTGTCGACCCCTATTCAATAGTCTGGGAATTCTGACATTGCCCTCACAGTATATATTTTCTTTCATGTCGTTTGTTGTTAGCAATATTAGCCTATTCCCAAGAGTTAGCAGCTTTCACTCAGTTAATACTAGGCAGAAATCAAATCTGCATGTAGAATGCACTTCCTTGACTCTTGTGCAGAAAGGAGTAAAGGAGTGCAGTATTCTGCTGCATCCATTTTCAATAAGCTACCACAAGAACTCAAAAATCTTAGCAGTACCCCAAACACTTTTAAGTCTAAACTGAAGAGTTTCCTCGTGGCTCACTCCTTCTATTCTGTCGAGGAGCTCCTGGAAGAGCTAAAGAATTAAGCAAATTCCAGTGTTACATTGTTGTTTTTCTTTATTTACTTTTACGACTTGTCACCTGAATATGTTTTTTTATATTTCATTTTATCTGTTTCTAATATCGTGTTGTGATTTCATGTACTGACTCGTTCCATGACCATGGAGACTTCTCCTTAATTTGGGCCCCCGGAACAATAAATAAATAAATAAAAATAAATAAAACATTTTTCTACGTTTACCTTTTACTTACTGTGTATGATCACCTTCGAAATACTGTCCTTCACAATGGATACCCCGCTCCTAAGCCGCTTGCACTTCCGGAAGCAGTCTCAGTCTTTCTGGGTCGCGCAAAGCGCTGCCTTCGGATTTTCTTTTATCTCGTCTATCGTTGCAAATCTTCGTCCTTTCAGCGGGGTTTTCAGCTTTGGAAAGAAAACAAAGTCGGCAAGGGCACTGCATTGTGAGTACGGAGGATGAGACAGCACAGATGATTTCGTTTTTTGTGCAATAGTCACGCACAAACAGCGATAAACGTGCTGGTGCGTTACAGTGACGCAGCAGCCATGAATTGTCTCACCCCATACTCGTATCGGGCCGTCTCCATATCACATTGTCTTGCAGGCGTCGCAACATTTCCCGATAGTACCATCGAGTAACAGTTTACCCCTATGGCACGAATTCACGATGAACTAATCCACTAAAGTCAAAGGAAACTATCAGCATGGAAACATTTGACCTGACCCAGCGAGGTTTTTATGGAGAACCTTTTCCGACACATTGTGAAGACAGAACCTTGGCATCAGCATCATAACCGTAGACCCACGTCTCATCACCACCTATGACTCTCTTAAGAAACACTTAGTTCTCATTTGCGCCATACAAAACCTCTTCACAGACTGTGAAGCGAAGGTGTTTCTGGTCTTGACCCATAAGCCATGGCACGAACTTGGCGGCAACACGACGCATTCTACATCTACATCTACATCTACATCCATACTCCGCAAGACACCTGACGGTGTGTGGCGGAGGGTACTTTGAGTGCCTCTATCGGTTCTCCCTTCTATTCCAGTCTCGTATTCTTCGTGGAAACAAGGATTGTCGGTGTGCCTCTGTGTGGGCTCTAATCTCTCTGATTTTATCCTCATGGTCTCTTCGCAAGATATACGTAGGAGGGAGCAATATACTGTTTGACTCCTTGGTGAAGGTATGCTCTCGGAACTTCGTCAAAAGCCCGTACCGAGCTACTGAGCGTCTCTCCTGCAGAGTGTTCGTCTGGAGTTTATCTGTCATCTCCGTAACGCTTTCGCGATTACTAAATGTTCCTGTAACGAAGCGCGCTGCTCTATAATCACTCCGAAAAAGTGATGAAAACGTAAGAGTTTGTCACATAAACTGCAACAAATGAATGCAACAGTTTCACAGTCGCACAATTTTCCCTGTGCTCTGTCAAAACATATGCTTTGTTTCGATGTTTGTTTAGGTGTAGCGTCCCCATACTACGGCGCAGTTACCTCGCATCGGACGGACGGACGGACAGATAATAATTGTCTGAAAATAAAAAATTAAACTTTTCACTCGAGGGAAAACTTGAACCAAGGACCTCTCGTTCCGCAGTTGCTCACGCTGACCACGGGACCACGGCGCTCCTGAGCTCAAATTCTCCTTGATGTTGCCTATCTTGCGCATGGACTACTTAGTTTGTATATTTTGCTTATTTTTTTCGTAGTTCCACACAACTTCTTACTGTTTTCTGAATTGATCTGTGTTCAGTTTTTCAAGGCCTATCCACTGTGCCAACTTATAACAAAATCTGAGGGGGGTGCGATGGGGAGGTTGCCTTGTCAGTAAAGCCCTGAACAATAACCAACAGACAATAGACAATAAATCTTCCTGCAGTTACACATTAAACGGAGGCGTGTGCAGGGGTGTCAACAACAGTTTCGCTCCAACACACCATTGGCGCGGTAATTACGAATGTTCCGGAATTTTTTGAGCAGACCTCGTATTATAGTGAGTGTAGTTTCAATAAAGAAAAAGAGAAAAGGAAGGACGAGGTAAAGGGTTTACTCTCCAAGCAGGCGACGGCCGCGGCTTGATAGAAGGTTCTATTGGTGTTCGACCAAAACATGGAAACACTGAGAAAAATTCATGCTTGGACATAGATGCAGATGCTAGCCAAGCTGGTGGGTTGAGCTGTTGTATTTAACCAGGAACGGCACCTGTCCAGTGTTCTCAGTAAGTTCCAAGTATCGGTCGTGTGTAGCTGTGAGCGCATTATATCCGAGCAAAGTGGATTAGAACGCTCGCTAATTGCTGATTCTGATATGGTGGGTGCTTTTCTTAACAAAATAGCCGAAGTGTTTGGTGTTTCTGAAGGCACCGTATGCAAGATTTGTACCACATACTGGTAAAGTAGAGAAAAGTATCATCCATTGCGTCACAAGGAAAGTGTGTGATGTGTGATCGTGGAGAACTGTCATGGAAGAGGATTGTGACGAAAGATATGAGGACGTCAGCTACGAAAGTCACTGCAGAACTAAACTTTGTCAGCACCAAAATAACATTAATGAGGTCCGTAAGCTGCACAGGGAGCAGGAATTCCAAAACCACAGATTAGTGACGCAAGTGGCAGTAGCAGGAAAACGAGGTGCCAAAGCCAAAAAACCTGGACTCCGAAGCAATGGAATGACGTTGTGTCGTCGGGGTGTGTCTTGTTTCATAATGACTCCAACTTTTGGCCGAGTGAAGCATGAGGGCAGCTCGGTGATAATTCGAACAGCCGTATCGTGCTATTCCGAGGGCCACATGGTTACTCTGCAAGGGCACATTACTGCCAACTATTATCTGACCATTTTGGCTGATGAAGTCCAAGCACAATGCTTGTTCCCCAGTACTGATCCTATGTTGCCAGACGACAAGGTCCATGTTCAAGTTGATTGGTTTTATGAGCACGAGGATGAATTGTCACACCAACCCTGGCCACCGCAGACACCAGATCTCAAACTTAGTGCCACTTTGTGCTCTAATCTGGAAAGAACAGTGGGTGATCGCTCTCCACCTCCATCATCAAATGGCTCAAATGGCTCTGAGCACTATGGGACTTGACTTCTGAGGTCATCAGTCCCCTAGAACTTGGAACTACTTAAACCTAACTAACCTAAGGACATCACACACATCCGTGCCTGAGGCAGGATTCGAACCTCCGACAGTAGTGGTCGCGCGGTTCCGGACTGTAGCGCCTACAACCGCTCGGCCACATCGGCCGGCCCTCCATAATCGCTACCTGAAATTTGCACCATTTTGCAGGAGGAATGCTAGAAGATTTCCTTGAAAACCACACAGGACCTGTATTCATCCGTCTCGAGATCACTGTAAACTGTTCAGAACGCCAACGGTTTTCCTACACAGCATTAGACACGGTAATGTGTTGTGTTTTTTGTTGTTTCTGTTTTCTGTATATTGAGCCGTGCACGGCTCGCTTTTATGCCATTTGTTGTTTGTCATCTTCTATTACGGTACTGCCGCCTCGTTTTCTTATTCCAGTGACAGGCGTCAGTGACTTCCTGCCTTACTTGTCCGTGAGAGGCAGCAGCAGCCCCTATCGGTAAGCGCACTGTCGTACCATCTCTGGAGCGACCGATAGTGTTTCCGGGTCGCCGTGTGTCTGGCAGTCAGTTGGGGACGGACCAGCAGTGCAGTCGGGACGCAGCAGCAGTGGAGTCGGGGGCGGAGCGCCGGTGAGGCGCCGGCAGCCAGTGCTCGCCGACCGCTGTCCACACACGTTAAGGGGCTCCGGAAAGGCTCAAAATCATGAAAAGTTCAATTTTTACTTTTTCGCGTTTTCTGAATCTGCAGACTATTACCTTTTAATAGATATATAATTTATTCAATTCCGAAGACTACAACCATTTTTAATTTTTTTTTGAAATGTGTTCTACATGGGCGTGACCCACTGTGGCGCTGTTAAACTGCTGTCAAATGGTGTTATTATTAACGTCCGTGTTCATCAGGTACATTTTAGTGATGTGAGATAAAGTATGTGTTGTGACTAACCTGTGATGGTTCAATATATATCGCTGGTGTGATTGTCGATTGTTTCATGTTTATTTACTCTGTCGTTATCTCGAAAATATTCGTAATAAATTCTGTTTCTTGAGTCTCTGTTTTGTTGAAGTATAATAATGAGTAAAAGTAAAGTTATTAGAAATCCTCTGAAGGGTTTTAAGAAAAGGAGAAATGTTGGAAAGCCAAAGGTATGTATTATTACTGTAAATAATAACATTCTAACATGGTACGAGCGATGCTTGCTTTAGACAAGGAACGCCTTCGGGCTGCAGACAGGGCTGTAAAGAGTCTAGAAATACAAGCAAGAGTAAACAGGAGGAGGAACAAGAGGAAGCTGGAGGAGGAGTTTGCACAGGATGAAGATAATCCATCCTATGGACCTGGAATGCACTAAAAAGTTAATCCAATCTTTGTCGCTCGATTCCCAAAACTTTTATTTTCTCATACTAATTACATGTTTTCTAAGGATCTTCCAAACATATTTGTTTCAAACTTTCAGTAAATGTTACACAGTACCTTCTGCATAATTTGACACAGCCTTTTTCCAAAAAAACTGTATATTTTTGAATATATAAATAAAAAATTGCAAAAAAATGTTGTGAATTTTCATTACAATTGAAAAAAAATCATCTTTAATAACTGAACTAAAATTTTGTAAAATCCCTGTGTTAAGTTGTAGCCCATATTCCAATAAATAATCTGTAAAAAGTTCAGCTTCCTACCTCAAATACTTTGTGAGGAAAGATGTAATTTATAAGCGTTATTTTAACATTGCAAGTATAGGGCGTTCCGGAGCCCCTTAACTGGCCGACGGAGGGAGATTGGACGATCGTTGGTCGGTCGTTCGGTTGGTCGTCTCATCGGCCGACGTTTCCGGGCCTGTGCAGTCGGTCGGTTGGCGTGGAGCAGCGAGGAAGTCTCCGTCGCGCGTACTTTGGTCAGGTCCGCTGGCGGCGTGCACGCGCCGTTGGAGTGGAGGTGCTGCTTGCTGGTGCTATGAAGTTCGTCGCCCACAGATCTTGGACTTGCAAGTTGAGTCCTCACTTAACCTCCTATCGAACCTCCACTGTTTACAGTTCTTCGTTTGATACTGATTGTCGCTTTTGGGACATTCCCACGAGCAACAACATGTCTGTATTCAACTCGGCTAAGATTCCAGCCATCTTCCTGTGGAGTTTAAGTAAACTTAATTTATTCGCTGTAATTGAAGTTGACCAGCGGTATTTTCTGCCTTGACGGCCGTTGACGTTCCGGTTACCTGCCCTTGTCGCTGACATAATTTTCGGCAGTGTATCTTCCTCGTCGTGTTGCTGCTGTCCAGCGTGGCGCGTAGTTCGACAGCTGAGAAGTTGTTGGTCGTTGTGGGCGCCAGTGTTCTGTGTGCCGTTGTATTGAAACCTTGTGGTCCTTTTGCTGATTGCATGGAGCGGAACTGATTTTGTTGATTGGTCGGTCGGCTGTCTGTCGGTTGGGTTGCCTTCAGTTAGACAGGCTGCCTGTCTCAACTAAACGGGCGTGAGTGTCACAGTCCCAGGCCGACCTTTGGAAATATCTGAGCGTCGTTCCTTGTGTGCTACACAGTAATTTCACTGTTTGGGTTTTACTTATTTGGCTGATGTGTGGCCTTCAGCCAATTATTAGTATCTCTTAAATTAACGTTCTTGTCTTGCCCTTAAGGCATGAGGTTGTTATTCTTTTACATGGGTCCTTCAGCAGAAATTTTACATGAGACGTTTTAAGATAAAGCCTTCTGCCTTTTAAATTGAAACTCTTTTTTTTGGGCCTCAAGCCGTTAAACATATTTTGTTGATATGTGGCCTTCAGCCGAGTATCAATATCTCATAAATTAATGTTCTTGTCTTGCCCTTAAGGGGAATTTATGAAAAAATGAATGAGCTGTTACGTTTTAAACTTTATGTTTAAAAAAATCAAATTTTGTAGTTAAATATCTCAATTTTTACCACAGTTTTTAATAGATTTGAAAAATTCTAGAGTTTCATACACCTGGAAGTATGGTTTGTATGCTGTGCAAAATTCATCAAAGAATCTCTCTTACTTGTGAAGAAAAATGTACCTATAGCAACAAATGCAGCCAACAGTAAGTGACAAAATGATGAAATTTCATATAAAAAAATTATTTTGTTATGTTTTTGCACTTCCACTGCTATGAGCGTGAATCCTGAATCCTTCCTGGTCATGCTGAGAAAGTTTTATGAATTTATTTGTAAAAGTATAGACAGCGGAAACAGAAATGTCCTGTGGTGCCTCACCTGCTCTAAGTCGGCCCGTTTGACGTCCTACCCCCCTTAAGACATGAGATTGTTATTCATTATAGGGGCCTTCAGCCGAATTTGATATGAAATGTTTTAAGATACGGCCTTCTGCCTTTTAAAATTGAAACTCTTCTCTCTAGGTCTTAAGCCGTTAAATTGTTTGTTGGTGTGCAGCCGTCAGCCGAGTTTTAATATCTCTTAAATGAATGTTCCTGTCTTGCCCTTAAGGCAAAAGATTGTTGTGCTGTTGTATGGGGCCTTCAGCCGAATTTTACATGAAATGTTTTCAGATAAGGCCTTCTGCCTTTCGATTGAAACTCTTCTTATTGCTTAATATGCGGGCTGCAGCAAAGTTCCATTAAAACTAAATTGCCTAGGCCCTCAGCCTGTTTAGATTGAAGATTTAGAAAATATTCTTGGTTGAAACCTCCAGAAGAACCTTGTATTTCAGTTCCTTCCATAGCCCTTGTGTCTTGGATTTTGAATGTGGCCTTCAGCCTATCTAAAGTTAATGACAGGAGGCCGATTTAAAGTCTTTTGCAACCTTGTTGTAATATTGTGTGTTGATGAATAAAGTTCGTATGTTGAGTTCAACTGACAGCAACTTATTTTAGCCCCTTTCCAGAACCTAATCCGTTCTGTCGTGCTAGCCGAAACATATCATATACAGGGTGGTACATTGATAGTGACCGGGCCAAATATCTCACGAAATAAGCATCAAACGAAAATACTACAAAGAACGAAACTCGTCTAGCTTGAAGGGAGAAACCAGATGGCGCTATGGTTGGACCCTAGATGGCGCTGCCATAGGTCAAACAGATATCAACTGCGTTTTTTAAAAATAGGAACCCCCATTTTTTATTACATATTCCTGTAGTACGTAAAGAAATATGAATGTTTTAGTTCGACCACTTTTTTCGCTTTGTGATAGATGGCGCTGTAATAGTCACAAACGTAGAAGTACGTAGTATTGAAACGTCCCCTTTGAAAAATTTATACATGACTGTCCTTAAACTGACACACAATATTTTTAGCGCAACGCAATCTGACTTTGAAAAATCCCTACAAAAGAATGGCCCTGACTAACATTAACCTATACGTTTCACAAATCACTTACCTCACAAAAATCTTGGTTACTCGAACTACTGCAATACAGCGAGCGCCACTACTGCCAGCTAAATAAAAGATTCAAACTACTGGAGGCACTAACTACTGATAGGTATAGTTAGCAAATGAAAGATTTTAATAGAGAACAAACAATGTATTTACCTTAATAGTCATAATATATATAGCAGTTCATGACATCCATTCTTACAAATTTCAAATCTCCGCCATTTCTCTCCCCACATCCACCACTGCTGGCGGCTCACTTCCAACTGCGCAACGCTACGCGCTGTTCATATCCAGCTGCCCAACACTACAATGGCAGACGACAATGCAAACTAGCCACAGACTGCACACAGCACAGCCAGTGATTTTCATACGGAGCGCCACGTAACGTTGCCAATAAGAAAACATAAACAGCCTACTTACAGTATCACGGAACATTCCGCCAGTGCGGACGGTATTTGCTCCGCGATACATTACCCGTGTTAAAATGGACCGTTTGCTAACTGCGGAAAAGGTCGGTATCGTGTTGATGTATAGCTATTGTGATCAAAATTCCCAGCGGGCGTGTGCTACGTATGCTGATCGGTATCCTGGACGACATCATCCAAGTGTCCGCACCGTTCGCCGTATAGTTACGTTGTTTAAGGAAACAGGAAGTGTTCAGCCACATGTAAAACGTCAACCACGACCTGCTACAAATGATGATGCCCAAGTAGGTGTTTTAGCTGCTGTCGCGGCTAATCCGCACATCAGTAGCAGACATATTGCGCGGGAATCGGGAATGTCAGAAAGGTCGGTGTTGAGAATGCTACATCAACATCGATTGCATCCGTACCATATTTCTATGCACCCGGAATTGCATGGCGACGACTTTGAACGTCGTGTACAGTTCTGCCACTGGGCACAAGAGAAATTACGGGACGATGACAGATATTTTGCACGCGTTCTATTTACCGACGAAGCGTCATTCACCAACAACGGTAACGAAAACCGGCATAATATGCGCTATTGGCCAACGGAAAATCCACGATGGCCGCGACAAGTGGAATATCAGCGACCTTGGTGGGTTAATGTATGGTGCGGTATTATGGGAGGAAGGATAATTGGCCCCCATTTTATCGATGGCAATCTAAATGGTGCAATGTACGCTGATTTCCAACGTAATGTTCTACCGATGTTACTATAAGATGCTTCACTGCATGACAGAATGGCGATGTACTTCCAACGTGATGGATGTCCGGCACATAGCTCGCGTGTGGTTCAAGCGGTATTGAATAGCATATTTCATGACAGGTGGATTGGTCGTCGAAGCACCATACCATGACCCGCACGTTCACCGGATCTGACGTCACCGGATTTCCTTCTTTGGGGAAAGTTGAAGGATATTTGCTATCGTGATCCACCGACAACGCCTGACAACATGCGTCAGCGCATTGTCAATGCATGTAGGAACATTACGGTAGGCGAACTACTCGCTGTTGAGAGGAATGTCGTTACTCGTATTGCCAAATGCATTGAGGTTGACGGACATCATTTTGACTATTTATTGCATTAATGCGGTATTTACAGGTAATCACGCTGTAACAGCATGCGTTGTCAGAAATGATAAGTTCGCAAAGGTAGATGTATCACATTGGAACAACCGAAATAAAATTGAGACGTCCCCTTTGAACAATTATACAAGACTGTGCTTAAACTGACACACAATACTTTTAGCGCAACGCAATCTATCAAAAATCCCTACAAAAGAATGGCCCTGACTAACATTAAACTATACCTTTCACAAATCTCTTAACTCACAAAAATCTTCATTACTCGAACTACTGCAATACAGCGAGCGCCACTACTGCCAGCTAAATAAAAGATTCAAACTACGGAAGGCACTAACTACTGATAGGCATAGTTAGCAAATGAAAGATTTTGATAGAGAACAAACAATGTATTTACCTCAATAGTGTTCCAAAGTCATAATGTATATAGCAGTTCGTGATATCCAGTATTACAAATTTCAAAACTCCGCCATCTCTCTCCCTACATCCAACTGCGCAACGCTACGCGCTGTTCACATCCAGCTGCCGCTGCCCAACACTACAATGGCAGACAACAATGCAAACTAGCCACAGACTGCACACAGCGCAGCCAGTGATTTTCATACAGAGCGCTGCGTAACGTTGCCAATAAGAAAACATAAACAGCCTACTTACATAGCCTACTTACAAAATGTCCAAACGTACCTGCGTTCTGTATTTTAATTTAAAAAACCTACCTGTTACAGACTGTTCGTCTAAAATTGTGAGCCATATGTTTGTGACTATTACAGCGCCATCTATCACAAAGCGAAAAAAGTGGTCCAACTCAAACATTCGTATTTCTTTACGTACTACACGAATGTGTAATAAAAATGGGGGTTCCTATTTAAAAAAAAAAAAAAAAAAAAAAAAAAAAACGCTGTTGATATCTGTTTGACCTATGCCAGCGCCGTCTAGCTGCCTAACTATAGCGCCATCTGGTTTTCCCCTTCAAGCTAGACGAGTTTCGTTCTTTGTAGTTTTTTAATTTGACGCTTATTTCGTGAGTTATTTGGGCGGGTCACGATCAATGGACCACCCTGTATAGTGAAGGACACTCGGTTGGGGGGTAGTCTTAGGTAGTGTCTGCTGGGTGTATACCGGCTGCGTTTAGCAGCTATGAGGCGGTAAAGCTAAGTACTGGCGGCTACTGGTCACGTGGGCACGCACTGCGCGTACAGCTGGTGCCAGGAGGTACGCACCCCCACGCGCGCTCACACACACACACACACACACACACTCACACACTCACTCGTATCCACGCACACTTGGGCACGGGGACAATAAAAACGCCCCCGCACGCGCCCACGCCTGGGCCCGCCGCCCGGATTAAAGCGGAACATTACCCCGGCTGGGCCCGTCTACGCGGTGCCACTGTCGCCCACGGGCGCCAGATCTCGCGGCCGTCACTGAAATCGCGGCGGCGATTAAAAAAAGAACGCTCTGGGAACGCGTTGTTGCGGCAGTCGCAGCACCTCTGTACAGGCAGACGGGGGCGCGAGCGTGGCGCAGTTTGGTGTCACCATTCTAGTGCTGGCTGCTGGCTCAGCGGCGATTCATTGAAAGTGGACACCTTCGTTTAACCGACGAGTAAATGTCGGCCTCCGACTGTGCGCTGCCTGGAGTTAGACTGCCGAACAAAAAATTTTATTTTTAATGTTTCCTTCAAAAAATGGCTCAGATGGCTCTGAGCGCTATGGGACTTAATTTCTAAGGTCATCAGTCCCCTAGAACTTAGAACTACTTAAACCTAACTAACCTAAGGACATCACACACATCCGTGCCCGAGGCAGCATTCGAACCTGCGACCGTAGCGGTAGCTCGGCTGCAGACTGTAGCGCCTAGAACCGCACGGCCACTCCGGCCGGTGCTTCTTGTATTACTTGAAATCAATTTTTTTGTTAGTCTGTTTGGGTCTGGTATGACGAAATGTCCATAAACGTCAGTTATTGTATTCCTCATTATACGAGATTTGTCTAAAAAGTTCTTGGAACAGAATAGAGAAAAGTACTGAAAGGTGGCTACACTGAGCCACAGCGCCAGAGATCGCGCCAGAGAGTATTGTTCCGCCGCCTCCACTGGCAGTGATTATTGAGAAGTAGCGGCAGGCAGTTCTTGCCGAGAAGTTGTGGTGGACACTGCTTGTCGTGAAGTTGGAGTGAGATGTGGTAGTGGAGAGTGTTGTTCCATGTTTATGCAGTTATTTGGAGGGAGAGATAGCAGATGTTATTCCAATGGAGATATTGTAATGATCTGAGTGCTTTTCGTCAATATATATGAAGATAATAAAACACTATGTTCTTTTATTATTTGTGTGTCTCAAATAATGCATCATTACAGGTTCAGTCAACAAAGCATCTGGCTTGTGTTCTTGTATTAGAGTGTAATTCTGCTTTCCTTACGCAATTATAGTATTTCTATTTTTTTATCACGCCAGTATAAATGATATTTAAAATTTCTTGTCTCATTGAAGAAGAACCGTGCCAGATGTGTACGTTGAGTCACACTTCCACACACAGAACAATTTCACTTGTGCTTTGGTTTCGTAGGTTTTATAGTTGCTGGGGACTTAATTAATTAATTGTGTTAACGAAAATTTTCATTTCATTCCTTGTTGTTATTCTATGCAGTCAGATTGCGTACTAAAACTAGTCAGGGCCAGCCGTTTACGACATTGCGTAAACGGACTAACAGCTACTAAAAAATATCTGCATTATTATTTTAATTAGGCCCCCATGCACGTGGCGACCCTGCCGCCATAGGTCAAACAGATATCAACTGCGAATAATGTAAATAGAGAGGTACAAATTGACACACATGCCTGGAATGACATGGGGTTTTATTAGAACCAAAAAAATACAAAAGTTAAAAAAATGTCCCACAGATGGCGCTTCATGTGATCAGAAAAGCAATAATTAGCATAACAAAATAAGACGAAAACTCCACCACTGCCGGTCCCAAGTCCGGGGCCTCATTTTGCAACTGATAAGGAAGGGGAAGGGGGAGGAGTAACACCTCGTTAAAAAACCTGGGCCCATCTGGCTCCGGATGGTAGCACCCTGTAAGGGCCCCTGCCTAGGGTTACTAGGTGAAACCTGGTCAACGGTCTCAAAGGCGGAAGAGGAAGTTAAGATTCCCAACGGCGGAGAGAGCGGAAGAAGAACCTCCAGGACTCACAATCTTGGTTGTATATTTTGTGGCCCTTTGGGCCACACCCAAAATAACTTTCATCAATCATGGAAGTGTGTGATGTAAACTATTTTACCCCAGGTGAACGATCCACCGTACTCCAGTAGACATTCGGCTTCTGGGGAGACTGCAACATTGCACAAAGACAAGTCGGAGTGTCTTGGAATCTCGTCCAAATTTCAACATAGGCAATCAACGTACCTAGCAACTTTCAATGCAAACTCATTGTTGAAAACCGGAAAACTAAAACATCTAACATATACGCTAAAGAACCACAACGTACTCGTAACAGCCATTCAAGAAACACGATACATGGATACAGATACCTTCGATTCCGAAGGTTTTAGGATATACAAAGGGAAAGTGGGACCGAAAGTAATGAAAAATGTACCACATCTTGGGACAGCCTTTATAATCAACAAACAAATCTTGAACTCAATAGTTGGCTTTGATTCCCAATCAGAAAGAATCTCAAGTCTTACATTCACAAGCACAAACAAAATCTACACAATTATCAATGCACATGTCCCTATAAACGAGGATAACAGGAAAAACAAAGAAAAAGTGGAGGCCTTTTGGAATCATCTAGGTGACATTATTCAGAAAATTCCAGATAAAAACATCATCATTCTTCTTGGAGATTTTAATGCACAGATTGGTAAAGAAAAAAGATATAAGAAAATAGTTGGAAACTATCCTGCACACAAGAGAACAAACAGAAATGGTGTGAGACTAATAGAACTTTGCCAAGCACACAATTTAATTCTTAAATCCACAGCTTTCAAGAAACTACCACGAAGACAAAAGACATGGGTATCCCCAAATCCTAGCCTTGGGGAATTTCAACTTGATCATGTGGCAATCAAGAAGGTTTCTAGCAAAGAAATCATGAATGTTAGGGCACTCAGGGGTGCAAACTAGGGTTCAGACCACTACCTTTCTAAAATTAAGTTCGAAGTCATCCCAAACAGGAAACGCAGCATGAAACAAATTAAGGGTCGGAAGTATAGCACAGAAAAAATATTAAAATCAGATGAATTCACGAAAGCAACAGAAACCATTCAGACTCAAAGCTGGGGGGGTATCAAGGAAAACCTCATTACTACAGCCGAACGGATAGCACTTAACAAAAAAAGTAAAAAACATGCCTGGTGGTCGCTGGAATGTGATGCCCTCATTGAAACAAGAAAACAGGCATGGCAAAATTGGCAGTCACAGAAAACAGAAGAAAGTAGACTGAATTTCATTACAGTCAGAAAACTGGTAGATAAAAATATGAAAAGGATTAAGAAGACACGTTGAAAGGGTACAGTACCGCCCGACATTGAAAGTAGGTACAACATTCTTCGTTATTCTTGTCAGTACAACATATTTTTTGTAAAAATAACTCAATTTCAATTAATACAGCGAAGCCGCATACCAGTGTGGGAAAGAATGACAATTTATTTATTTAATTGATCACATGTGCACTCCCACAAAATAAATCCCTACATCCAGTTTGGTGAGATCTGTGAAATGAATGAATGTATGGTCGTCTGCTAACTGCAGATAGTGAATGTGAATATATGATCATCTTTGAGACGATCCTTTGGCCACCTTTGGTGGGACCAAAGAGATGAAATTTACCTGAGCTTTGAGCGCCTGAAATGTGGCTGACCAATACGGTAGCATGGTCTTCCCCCACCTCGACAGAGGTGCGAGCTGACCTGAAGAACGGCCATGTTTCAGCACTCTGCCGTTGGATCTAGTGTTGGTAAGACCTGTCTTAGGCGTGCTCCGTAAGGACAAAAGAGTGGAGACATGGTATGCATGTGAAATACATAAGAGTAGTTTAGAATAATAATTTCTCTATTTCAGGAACTTTTGTGAGGAGAATTAAATGTCAGGCAGGTAATATTAATGGGATCGTAGTAATATTCGGAAGTGACCAACGGTCACAATGAAACCACGTGTAGCAATGAGTTGAAATACTTCTGAGTGCTTAAGTTAAGCTGAATTACTAGCATTTGTACTATAAGTTGGAAATATTTAAGAAATGGCGTGTGCAGGACTTGAAATTAGAGACGAGTACTTCCACGTGGTGAGTACTGTGTGAGTCTCAATCTGTGTATGAGGCAAAGGATAAAGAGAAGTACTCGTCCATGGTATCAGTTGAGGACTCGCGTGTGTGATGAATATGTTCTTAATATTACTTTGCGTGTTATGTTTCCGTGTGACGCTTGATTCAAACTACAATACTCTGAGAGAGAAGCAAGGTGAGTCAGCCGTCTATCCAGCAACGCCACTTGGCTTGCATTGCACAGGAAGACGTGCATATATCGTCCAGAGTTCGTAGTAGGAAAGAAAAGTTACGAAGTGGGGCAGTGTCGTGTGGAACTGGGATGAATACTAATTGAAGTGGGAAAGCTGAAAGTGATGTGATTATAATGTTGTGACTATTCCTTATGTTGTATTCCATGTTGCAGTGTGGTGTATGTCATGTAATTTAAATATGTGTGGTTTGCATGGGAGAGTAGCAAGGTAGTTTCAGAGGTAGTGTGTTATGCATGTTCCTTTTGTGCCGCTCGGTCTGGAGGAAAGTTTCGTGATGATGGTTGTGAGAGTCGAAGTGTGAGATATAGCAAAAGATCCACCATCCTATCCAGAAAGCGCACTGTAGCGTTAAAGAATTACGAGACCATAAGATAGAGAATCAGCAATGTAAAGCCATGCCCTCTGGGCGGAATTTCTCATGTGTTATTGTTGTAGGTTATAGAATTTGTGTGTTTAGGTTATAGAATTTATCGGAATAAATAAGATAGTGAAAAGAAAAAGATTGGTGGCCTTTTCCTTCGAACTGTATGTTGCCATGATATCCAGAATTTATAATTTGTGCGCCATTCATATTCAGTGCGATGGCCACGTGTTGATCAAAACCGTTAAATAAGAAAGAAAATGTGGTATTGCCAGTGCGTGGTGAACAGTGAGAGTTGTGTAAATTACTAATAGTCAGATGTGCGTTTCCGTTGCGTAATATTCAAACAGGAGAATAATTTGTAGCTTTATTGTGAGTACTAGAGCTCATAATCAGTCATTGATGTTACTCGATAAATAAGAATGAATCCACTCGCTTGGCAGACCACTCATCTTGCAGGCCTGACTGCTTGATGCCACAGTAGAGCAAGGCATGCGGGTGCCTCTCAACATGAAAACAAAACTCTCCTCCAAACTGACGAAGAATTTGCTAAAAACAACACAAGAAACTTTTATAGAACTTTCAAACAAAGGTTATCAAGATACAAAGCACCCACCCTCCAATTTCGAGATGTAAATGGGACCATCGCTCACAACAACACGGAAAATTGCAAAATACTAGCAGGCTACTTTGAGAAACTCTTGAATTGTGAACCCATCCTTGAAAAATTTGAATCCATCCCAAACAACCGTGAGAAGCCGGATTCAGAACCACCGACGACTGAAGAACTACAGAAGGTCATTTCAGAACACAAAAAAAAAAAAAAAAAAAAAAAAAAGCGTCCGGAGAAAATCAAATAGTGGCCGAACTATGGAAAAAGGCTGACAAAAATGCAGTTACACCCCTAAAGTGTGTTTTCGATCAAATCTGGAAAGAAGAAGAGATCCCCGCAGAATGGAGAACAGCTCCCATCCACCCTAGCCACAAGAAGGGTTTGAAGACAGACCCCAACAATTACAGAGGAATATCACTGCTCGATATAACGTACAAGATCCTTTCTAAAGTCCTTTTGAACAGGGCAGAGCCGCAATTGCATCCGCAAGTCGGGGAATACCAGGGAGGTTTTAGAAAGGGTAGATCATCTTCGGAACAAATCTAAACCTCAAAAACATTATCGCATACCAGAAATCAAGGGCAAAGACATACGTAATCTCCTTCATTTATTTCAAAAAAGCATATGATCCGATTGATAGAGAATCTCTGTTATCAGTCCTGGAAGAAATGGGTTTGGATAAGAAAACAACTAATATTGCAAAAGCGACACTTACAAATACATTTTCGAAAGTTAAATTTATGGGTGAACTATCGGAACCCTTTGAAATAAAAACGGGAGTGCGACAGGGCGATGTTGCTGTTCAATTGTGCGCTTGAGAAAGTAGTCAGAGAATGGAACACTAATATTAAGAGTGGTATAAGACTGGGTTGCAAAAAGAAGAACCTTAAAGTAAATTGCATTGCTTTTGCAGATGATATGGCCCTGTTTGCTGAAACAGTGGAAGAAGCACGGGAGCAAATCGTTGAACTAAAGAAACAAGCAGCTAAAATTGGTCTTCACATCTCCTTTGAAAAACTAAGATATTGACAAACATCAAGCACTCGTGTAAATACCTCAAAGTTCAAGAACACAAGATTGAAATAGTAAAAGAATTCAAATATCTTGGAGAATGGATTAGTTGGAATGCTGGGGAAAGCAAAGCAATGGAATCTAGAAAAAATAAACTTGAATTGGCCTTCCAACTAACAAAAAATACATACAACAAAAAATCCCTTTCATGGGGGTCCAAAATTACACATTACAAGACAGTGATTAAGCCAGAAGCACTGTATGCAGCAGAAACACTTAACATGAATTTCAAAGGCCAAATGGAGAAACTTGAGCTAAAGGAAAGAAAAATTTTAAGGAAAATCATTGGGCCAAAATTTCAAGACAATAAGATTATATACATCAAAAATGAAACTCTCTACAAGAAAATTGAAAAATTTTCAGATTCTACGCAAAAAAGGAGAATAAATTTTTATGGTCATCTTCTCAGTATGAATTCCAACGGATTAACTAAACAAATCTTTGACTTCTTCCGTAACCGAAAAACGAAACCCAACTGGTTTAAAGAAACTGAGAAAGACCTAGTGGAATTAAAGATTTCAGAAAATTCACTTATTGATCGAACTGCTAAATTAATTACCAAAGATGAAAACATAAGGTTGCAAGATAAATCCACACAAAAGTCTAAACCCTTCATCTCGGAAGAAGAGAGGAGAAGAAGATCAGAAAGAATGAAGAAATACTGGACTCTAAGAAAAGAACAACGCACAAAGAAATGATTGATCCAGCGTACCCCAAAGAGGGTGAAACGAAAGATGAAGAAAGTAAGACAAAGCAAAGATGATGTTCTTCACAGGAAATGCTCAGTATGTCCACTATCATTCATCAGCAATAGCTGTAGTCGAGGAATAATGTTGTGAACAGCACTGTAAAGCGTGTCCAGAGTTATGGAGAGGCTCTGGCGTCGGATGTTGTCTTTCATCATCCCTAGAGATGTCGGTCGATCACGATACACTTGCGACTTCAGGTAACCCCAAAGCCAATAGTCGCACGGACTGAGGTCTGGGGACCTGGAAGGCCAAGCATGAAGAAAGTGGCGGCTGAGCACACGATCATCACCAAACGACGCGCGCAAGAGATCTTTCACGCGTCCCAGCAATACTTTTTTTTTGTTCTAATAAAACCCCATGTCATTCCAAGCATCTGTGTCAATTTTTACCTCTCTATCTACATTATTGCGTGGTTTATTAAGTTCTCAAATCTATACTGACTTTTCGATCACCCGGTAGAGGCCTCAAGGTCACATCGGCTGGCCACAATCCACGGGCGCAGAGCGCTGATTCGCCTGCTTACACGGTCAGCACCGGCTAAATGTTTAGAGTCCCCGTGCGATATCGTGTTTTCTAGTGTGGTCTTCCGTGGAACGCTGCATTAGTTCTTGTTTGGTACTGACCGAAATACAGGTGCAAGGGCCTACGCGCAGTGATACTCGGTTGGTACGCGTAATGGCCGAAAAGACATTCGAAAAAAATCAAAATCTCTTGTACCGAATGTACTGGAGTTCCTTAATGAACTAGCCGGCCGCGGTGGCCAAGCGGTTCTACGCGCTACAGTCCCGAACCGCGCGACCGCTACGGTCGCAGGTTCGGATCCTGCGTCGGGCATGGATGTGTGTGATGTCCTTAGGTTAGTTAGGTTTAAGCAGTTCCAAGTTCTAGGGGGCTGGTGACCTCAGAAGTTAAGTCCCATAGTGCTCAGAGCCATTTGAACCATTTGAACCTTAATGAACTAACCAGCAGTGCAGAAGGCAGGAACGACATAAATTTTCCGCAAATTCATAAACTGGCAGTAAAAAGCGTGCAGTAGTTCGATTGTAGGCCTAATTACCACATCGGTAACATCGGCAGAAACTCCAGATGTGAACATGTGATTCGATTCTCCACGAAAGGGAGAAATGGTTCAAATGGCTCTGAGCACTATGGGACTCAATTGCTATGGTCATCAGTCCCCTAGAACTTAGAACGACTTAAACCTAACTAACCTAAGGACAGCACACACACCCATGCCCGAGGCAGGATTCGAACCTGCGACCGTAGCAGCAGCGCGGCTCCGGACTGGAGCGCCTAGAACCGCACGGCCACCGCGGCCGGCGAAAGGGAGATAAACAAGAGTGGACACCTACAGAATTTCACAAATTCAACAAAGATATTGTGCGTAGAACCGTACTTGGTTACTAAGACAGACGAGGCATTACCTCCGTGAAAAAATTAATTATTCTGACTCAGAGATCTCCGTGCTTCGTCTCTTTCTCTCCTTTGCTTTCAGATTCAGGAAGTGTAATGATCGACGTACATTTTTAATGGAATACAGAGAGACTGCAGTACCGGTAACGGAGTTTTGTGTACAATGCATTTATTGAGTGCTATGATAAACAGTTTTGAAGTGTGTGTTTCGAAAAAAAACTTGGGTTTCACAAAGCGATATGCAGAAATATACTTTGCTCGACTCGAATAGTAATATTGTCTTACCTAAACTTAACTTTGTAAAGGGTATATTGGCGATTTGGTCGATGAGTGCAATGGCGAAGGGTCAGTTAGAGCTGCAAATAAAAGGCTTTCGGGATGTAAGGAATATTCTATTAAAGTGAAACGAAGGAAGGAAGATGTTCCGTCGACGTCGAGGTCATTAGAGACGGAGCAAGAGCTCGGATTGTGCCAAGGATGAGGAAGGGAATCGGCCGTGCCCTTTCAGAGGCACCATCCCACCATTTGCTTGGAGCGATCTAGGGAAATCAGGGAAAAGTCTGGATGGATGGACGCGGGTTCGAACCGTCGTCCTCCCTAATGCGAATCCAGTGTGACAAGTGTTAAGGCGATCCGGCAGAACCAAGATCCTGGTGGCGGCATACAACTTCTAGCGTGCTGGCGGGAGCACGGACTCACTCGTAAATGAAATGCGTTCATACGTGACATGATACAATAATAACGACTATAATCTTACTGGCAACAGCTTCATTTTGGGAAGTACTCCATCGTATTCTAGAGTATAAATAGACATCTAATTTTTTTTTCGGAATCTGAAATGATCACGAACTAACAATGCTGTAAGACAACGAGATGACATTGAGAAGCCTATATGTAAATGTAGCCAGTACGGCTATAGTTTCTCTGATACAGAAAACAACTTTCCCACTGGAAGTTTCTGCAAGGTCCAACGGAACGCAGGTTCATCAGCGACAACATTTTACGTTGGTGGAATAGTTTCACACTTCTTATTTTTTTCCCCCGAATACGTTTATGTTTTCACGTTAAAATACATATCACGTGCGTCTGTAAACTTTTAGAATGTTCGTATATTATTTCAATCCAAATACATCAGTCGTTCGCCGGCCAGAGTGGCCGAGCGGGTAAAGGCGCTACAGTCTGGAACCGCACGACCGCTACGATCGCAGGTTCCAATCCTGCCTCGGGCATGGATGTGTGTGATGTCCTTAGGTTAGTTAGGTTTAAGTAGTTCTAAGTTCTAGGGGACTTATGACCACAGCAGTTGAGTCCCATAGTGCTCAGAGCCATTTGAACCATTTTGAACATCAGTGGTTCAGGTTTTCCGACACGGTGAAGTCAAAAATAATTACGACGACATGAACACCCCTAGCTGCATACAGTCGTTGGTATAAGTCAACGGGGACAGCTGAAAATGTGTGCCCCGACCGGGACTAGAACCCGGGATCCCCTGCTTACATGGCAGACGCTCTATCCATGCTTTTTTTTAAATCTCGTTTTGTTCGCTTCTCGTTCGTTGCAACTGCTCGGGGCGGACGTCGCAAGACACCCGTTTCAATGCGTCGTTGATCTAGTAACTCAATTTTTTTCATTACAGAGGGCAGCTAATCCTCTGACCGAACACGCTGAGTTACTGTGCCGGCTACATGTGCTGAGGCATGAGCCACCGAGGACACAGAGGATAGTGCCACTGCAGGGACTTATCTCTGGCACGCCTCCCTGAGACCCACATTCCCAACTTATTGTCCCGCACTATATTCATAGTGGCCCTGCTCATTGTACTCATTCCTCGCGGCTTTTTGTCGATTCCCGTTAAGAGTTCGGGCACTCTTTGTGCATCCGCACAGAAGAAGATGATCAAATGGCCGGTGAAGCTTACATATACACTCCTGGAAATTGAAATAAGAACACCGTGAATTCATTGTCCCAGGAAGGGGAAACTTTATTGACACATTCCTGGGGTCAGATACATCACATGATCACACTGACAGAACCACAGGCACATAGACACAGGCAACAGAGCATGCACAATGTCGGCACTAGTACAGTGTATATCCACCTTTCGCAGCAATGCAGGCTGCTATTCTCCCATGGAGACGATCGTAGAGATGCTAGATGTAGTCCTGTGGAACGGCTTGCCATGCCATTTCCACCTGGCGCCTCAGTTGGACCAGCGTTCGTGCTGGACGTGCAGACCGCGTGAGACGACGCTTCATCCAGTCCCAAACATGCTCAATGGGGGACAGATCCGGAGATCTTGCTGGCCAGGGTAGTTGACATACACCTTCTAGAGCACGTTGGGTGGCACGGGATACATGCGGACGTGCATTGTCCTGTTGGAACAGCAACTTCCCTTGCCGGTCTAGGAATGGTAGAACGATGGGTTCGATGACGGTTTGGATGTACCGTGCACTATTCAGTGTCCCCTCGACGATCACCAGTGGTGTACGGCCAGTGTAGGAGATCGCTCCCCACACCATGATGCCGGGTGTTGGCCCTGTGTGCCTCGGTCGTATGCAGTCCTGATTGTGGCGCTCACCTGCACGGCGCCAAACACGCATACGACCATCATTGGCACCAAGGCAGAAGCGACTCTCATCGCTGAAGACGACACGTCTCCATTCGTCCCTCCATTCACGCCTGTCGCGACACCACTGGAGGCGGGCTGCACGATGTTGGGGCGTGAGCGGAAGACGGCCTAACGGTGTGAGGGACCGTAGCCCAGCTTCATGGAGACGGTTGCGAATGGTCCTCGCCGATACCCCAGGAGCAACAGTGTCCCTAATTTGCTGGGAAGTGGCGGTGCGGTCCCCTACGGCACTGCGTAGGATCCTACGGTCTTGGCGTGCATCCGTGCGTCGCTGCGGTCCGGTCCCAGGTCGACGGGCACGTGCACCTTCCGCCGACCACTGGCGACAACATCGATGTACTGTGGAGACCTCACGCCCCACGTGTTGAGCAATTCGGCGGTACGTCCACCCGGCCTCCCGCATGCCCACTATACGCCCTCGCTCAAAGTCCGTCAACTGCACATACGGTTCACGTCCACGCTGTCGCGGCATGCTACCAGTGTTAAAGACTGCGATGGAGCTCCGTATGCCACGGCAAACTGGCTGACACTGACGGCGGCGGTGCACAAATGCTGCGCAGCTAGCGCCATTCGACGGCCAACACCGCGGTTCCTGGTGTGTCCGCTGTGCCGTGCGTGTGATCATTGCTTGTACAGCCCTCTCGCAGTGTCCGGAGCAAGCATGGTGGGTCTGACACACCGGTGTCAATGTGTTCTTTTTTCCATTTCCAGGAGTGCATATTTTCTTGTAAAGTCAGTTTTCATTCCTTTCGTAAGAACTGGCAACAGCTTTATTTTGGGAAGTACTCCATCGTATTCTAGAGTATAAATAGAGATTTAATTTATTTTTTTCGGAATCTGAAATGATCACCAACTAACAATGCTGTAAGACAACGAGATGACATTGAGGAGCCTATATGTAAATGTAGCCAGTACGGCTACAGTTTCTCTGATACAGAATATTTACAGAATTAACAGAAAAGGATACTTGAACGTTGTACATTTTATTAAAACCTTTATACGGCCAAGGTCGCTACGTAAAAAACAGTGGTTACTGCTGAAACGGTCATCTTCAGATCCAGAAGTTCTTGTAAAAATGTCAGAAGTTAAAAATATTTCGGTCATACAATAGCTTCAAAACGAATAATTACGTAAAAGCTATTAGGAATAGGTAGCAGGATACAAACATGTGGTGTCTAAATCAAGAGAATAGGTAAGACTCTTTGTCATTATAGTGTTAACACCCTTCAAGAAATGTCGGCTGCAAAACAACATAGATGAAAATTACATGGATATAATCCAAAGCCGATGGTACGAAGCTACAGGCAACAAAATTACAGTGATAAAGCGCCTTACAGTCTGACTTACAATAAATGTATGTGAAGCATGTTGTACAAGCATCGTTGCATTAATTTAAACATCACTTAAAGTCATAATGCCCAGTCACAGCGTCAGTCGAAGGTTACCAGACCAAGGTAGCCAACAGTCTGACTGGCACTTCTACACTGGCTCATAGGCCAGTGCGGTATAATGATGTGGAATATAATGTAACACAATAATTAGAAAGAAGGAAAATATTAAAATAGTAATCTAAAACAACTCATATAAGCAGTTTTTCAGCTATCATGTTATTGAAACTTTCTCTGTGTAACAAAATTGAAAGAGCACAGATACAAAAAAAAGGATTAATATTATGAAAGACTAATAATACCACAGAGAGAGATTTAACATTAATAATATTTTATTTTTCACATTCCTTATTAGGAAAATATTAAACATACATAAATGAAATTACATTGGACCTGACTCTACGATATGACATCCAGCAGAAGCTGTCTCTGTGTGTGGTGGCGTCATTATAACTGATAGAGAACACTATTCAAGAAATGACTTAGGGAATTTAAAATGTAATACAATAATTTAATATTCACATACAACTTGTAGTAAGAGATAAAATAATTTGAATAATTAGTTGGTGGTGTAAATCATACGTGGTCCAGTGTATAAGTAACGCGTGAACTGATGTTCAGGAAATATATTCATTGTTCTTCTTGCTATTAATTATGAAACAGAATAGAATAATAATCGAAGCAAGGACACAACTTGTGCCAACGACCCTCAGCTGATATACGAGGGGCCGGCCGCGGTGGCCGAGCGTTTCTAGGCGCTTCAGTCCGGAACCGCGCGACTGCTACGGTCGCCGGTTCGAAACCAGCCTCGGGCATGGATGTTTGTGATGTCATTAGGTTAGTTAGGTTTAAATAGTTCTAAGTTCTAGGGGACTGATAACCTCAGAAGTTACGTCCCATAGTGCTCAGAGCCATTTGAACCATTTTTGAACATTTTTCTCGAATGTTTTTTATGTTCTAGTTTTAGACACGCCATTTCACACAACATTTAACTTTTGTAATTTTTTATTTATTTTGTTTCTGAAACAACAGAGCTTCGGTTATTTATTCGAGTTATTTCCTGTAATAAATGTAAAAAACGAGCAAAGATTGAACAAATTTAACTCTCTCAGTTTCAAGAAACACAGAATAAAAATTTTAAATTACATAGCAAATAAAAGGAAACTTTATTCGTCCACCATTTGCTGGTTTTCTTCAAAAGTGGTAAGAGGTTGAATACTACAAAAAATAACGAGTATTATCCTACTGATTACAATATTTCGAAATTTTGCTCAAAAATCGTGTTCTAATCGGGGATGAAACCACTATTTGGGCTAAAGGATGGAAACTGACGTTGAAGAACCCTGTTTTTCGTGTAAGCCTGACCGTTTTCCAGGACTACAAGAAGACAAAGGCTTATTATGTAGACACAGGTAGCAGATCAGCTAGTTTCAGTTTTTATTGTACTCTACGAAGGAATTGTTAAGCTTGTAATTTATTAGTGTTACCATAAACTGCTTCCTCTTTTGTTATTTTCTAGAAACGACAGACAGATCTGTAATCTTTGGAAGAAAATGAAGCCCTGTATTTCACTGTTAGAGCAGTTCGTAAAACTGTTTCGAGACTAGGTCTGGTGCCATTCTGCAGTACAACGGCAAAGACAGCGAGAAACTGCCGTATAGGCAGGGTGGAGGTTGTCTTACACACTGCACGTATACGGACGTACCTTAAGCCACGACACACCGCAACAGGATCATTATTATCTCAGCAATGCAGTGCCAGTTCTTATGCCATGTGTTTCTTGCTCATTTCTGTCGGCACTGTTATTAAAATAGCGCTTTCCCCATTTTCTATAACAACGCAATGTATCAAATTCAAATGGCTCTGAGCTCTATGGGACTTAACATCTGAGGTCATCAGTGCCCTAGAACTTACAACTACTTAAGCCTAACTAACCTAAGGACATCACACACATCCATGCCCGAGGCAGGATTCGAAACTGCGTCCGTAGCAGCTGCACGGTTCCGGACTGAAGCGCCTCCAACTGCTCGGTCACAGCGACGGACCGCAATGTTTCCTACCAATGCAAATTTTACCAAAACAATTAATCCTTTTTCAACAAAGAAGTTTATTTATAAACAAGAAAATTTAGCGCTGCTCCTATGGTTTATTGAGATTTCGTTTTTTTACTGGTGTATCAATAAAAAATAAAACACACGTATTGGAACCGACACAAAACACAAATACACGAATTTAGACTTTCTCGGCGAATCGATGATGAAATCTTCTCGGGTTATCAGGCGAGTCAAGGCGTCGTTCTGCGACAACGTTTCAACAAGTTTCCTACTTGTCATCTGCAGGCGAAGTGTCGGGGGCATCTGACGGAATGGACAGGCCTCACCAGGAAGTGACGTACGCAGCCGCCAGGATTCAGAGTACCCCCATCACCACCAGTGGCGACTACCTCCACCGCCGTAGGCCGTGACACCCCTTCCGGGGTCGCGCTATAAACAACCGGACAGAACACGAACCCGACGCTTCCCCTGAAGATGACAAGTAGGAAATATGTTGAAACGTTGCCGCAAACGACGACTTGACTCTGCTGATAACCGGAGATTTCATCACTGCAAAATACCGTTTATTCGGAACTAAAATATTGGTACAGATTTTAACCGGTCGGTTTTTTCTAACCGCATGATGAGAGCAGCTTCCCGTTAGCTCACAAGAGGACCCTCCATACGAGGTGCATTGAAGTTCTAAGGCCTCCGATTTTTTTTCTCCGGACTGGAAAGAGATAGAAACTTGCGCATTGTTTTAAAATGAGGCCTCGTTCATTGTCAATACGTCCCAGAGATGGCAGAACCGTACGGCCCCCCTAGAACTTAGAACTACTTAAACCTAACTAACCTAAGTACAGCACACAACACCCAGTCTTCACGAGGCAGAGAAAATCCCTGACCCAGCCGGGAATCGAACCCGGGAACCCGGGCGTGGGAAGCGAGAACGCTACCGCACGACCACGAGCTGCGGACACTTATAACAAGGCAAGTTTTTTTTGTTATTCATATATTTCTTGGTTTCATCGACTTGATTTAGCAACTAACTTTCAATAATTTGCTTAATTTTTATTGTAAGAAAATTCATATAAAACGATTTTCGTGTATATTTCACATACGAAACATTACATTTAGAAAGGCTCTTATTATTTGTATGTTCGGTTGTTTGCAATTTGCATTACCTGCTAGTTTGGTTTCTTTGAAAAAAAAAAAAAAGTGGGTCATTTTGGCTCAGTAGGGAAAGCGGTGCCTCTCCATTTGAAAAGACAAAGATTGCCATAAAATCTTATTTACTTATTATCTCAGAAACATTTGTTCAGAAGGAGGTTTCAAACCAAAAACTTTATTACTGCGAACTGAATTATTATTATTACTGCTGCATTAAGTTTAATAATGCAACATAAAAACCTAATTTTTACTAAGCATGTGACGCAAGTGTGATGAGAAAGCCACATTTTATTTTATGCTTCCACAAAGTCTCTACTTCGACTACGAACTCAGAAACAACGTGAAGTATATATAGGGTGTAAACGATTGCTGTTTACAACGTAGCATAGCAATGTAGTGGAAGTCGAAACGAAGAATTTTATACGAGACACTTGTGGTCTATTAAGTTGGGAAACAGCCACCAACAGGTTTACAAGACTACATGAGCTACAGCCCATGCGCGTCAAGACACTTCTGCTCTATTAAGTTGGGAAACAGCCACCAACAAGTATGCAAGACTACATGAGCTACAGCCCATGCGCCTCGCGAGAGATTTTCATGTTCTCTTCTCCAGCTCTCTACACATCGTCATCGATTGTTTCGCAATTGTTGCTTGCATTAGCTTGTTATCTCTTCACCGCCTAATTATTACATGTTTGTATGTTTGTTGTATCTGCTCGTAAATGGCAACACATCGTCCGTAATTGGCGAGCAGTCTGTACTCGGGGCCGGTTTTCCGTGCGCCACTCTATATTATTTCCCTGCGATCAGCCACACAAGGCTACGGTTGGCTAAACGAGAGGTTCTGCAGAATCACAGAAATTACTTCTAAAAGTGTGTAAGAATTCTGTAATGAATAAAAACTCTATACTCCAGGGGGGAGGCAAGTGCCCCCAGTTGGTGCCCTCAACCGTTCCGTCACCTACACTACTAATTTTCAGTTTTTCATAAGAACCATACACCAAGCACAAATGAACGGTGAACGAGTAAAAATGGACGGTTCCCAAAAAAGAACGATCAACAGTGAACTAGTTCCCAAGGATGAACGAGTTTGCCCATCTCTAGTAAGTGCCTCTGTAACATACAGGGTGTTTCAAAAATGACCGGTATATTTAAAACGGCAATACAAACTAACTGAGCAGCGATAGAAATACACCGTTTGTTGCAATATGCTTGGGACAACAGTACATTTTCAGGCAGACAAACTTTCGAAATTACAGTAGTTACAATTGTCAACAACAGATGGCGCTGCGGTCTGGGAAACTCTATAGTACGATATTTTCCACATATCCACCATACGTAGCAATAATATGGCGTAGTCTCTGAATGAAATTACCCGAAACCTTTGACAACGTGTCTGGCGGAATGGCTTCACATGCAGATGAGATGTACTGCTTCAGCTGTTCAATTGTTTCTGGATTCTGGCGGTACACCTGGTCTTTCAAGTGTCCCCACAGAAAGAAGTCACAGGGGTTCAGGGGAGGCCAATCCACGCCGCCTCCTGTATGTTTCGGATAGCCCAAAGCAATCACACGATCATCGAAATATTCATTCAGGAAATTAAAGACGACGGCCGTGCGATGTGGCCGGACACCATCTTGCATAAACCATGAGGTGTTCGCAGTGTCGTCTAAGGCAGTTTGTACCGCCACAAATTCACGAAGAATGTCCAGATAGCGTGATGCAGTAATCGTTTCGGATTTGAAAAATGGGCCAATGATTCCTTTGGAAGAAATGGCGGCCCAGACCAGTACTTTTTGAGGATGCAGGGACGATGGGACTGCAACATGGGGCTTTTCGGTTCCCCATATGAGCCAGTTCTGTTTATTGACGAAGCCGTCCAGGCAAAAATAAGCTTCGTCAGTAAACCAAATGCTGCCCACATGCATATCGCCGTCATCAATCCTGTGCACTATATCGTTAGCGAATGTCTCTCGTGCAGCAACGGTAGCGGTGCTGAGGGGTTGCCGCGTTTGAATTTTGTACGGATAGAGGTGTAAACTCTGGCGCACGAGACGATACGTGGACGTTGGCGTCATTTGCACCGCAGCTGCAACACGGCGAACGGAAACCCGAGGCCGCTGTCGGATCACGTGCTGCACTAGCTGCGCGTTGCCCTCTGTGGTTGCCGTACGCGGTCGCCCTACCTTTCCGGCACGTTCATCCGTCACGTTCCCAGTCCGTTGAAATTTTTCAAACAGATCCTTTATTGTATCGCTTTTCGGTCCTTTGGTTACATTAAACCTCCGTTGAAAACTTCGTCTTGTTGCAACAACACTGTGTTCTAGGCGGTGGAATTCCAACACCAGAAAAATCCTCTGTTCTAAGGAATAAACCATGTTGTCTACAGCACACTTGCACGTTGTGAACAGCACACGCTTACAGCAGAAAGACGACGTACAGAATGGCGCACCCACAGCCTGCGTTGTCTTCTATATCTTTCATATCACTTGCAGCGCCATCTGTTGTTGAAAATTGTAACTACTGTAATTTCGAAAGTTTGTCCGCCTGAAAATGTACTGTTGTCCCAAGCATATTGCAACAAACGGTGTATTTCTATCGCTGCTCGTTTAGTTTTTATTGCCGTTTCAAATATACCGGTCATTTTTGAAACACCCTGTATTTGAAGCACATCTCAATCCGTGATGTACAGTATGTAGGGTCCTCTTGTCAGTATGAAGCGAGCCACTTCCTCGCAGGTACGAAACGCCTGTCCTGACTGGTGGACGGGACCTTTGTCCTGCAGTCGCCACAGCTCGGCTACTGGTCGTGCCTTGTAAACTCCGTTACAGACGGTGTCCGGTGGAGCTGCGATGGCACGGGATGGGAACGGACGGACGGCGAGAGATATAAATAAAAACCCCGCGGCGAGCTGCGGCCGGCCTCGTAATTAAACAGGCGGCGGGCGGATCCAATTAGAGGCGTCACGGTTGCCGTACAGAGGGGGGGGGGGGGGGGGAAAGAGGGGAGCGGGTGGGGCCTGGAACGGGGGACGGACAGCGGCGCTGGACAGGGGACTGTCAAGTCCGCCTTCTGCTGATGGGGGCGGCTAAACACTTGCTCTGGCGTACTGCGCTGTTGGAGGACAAACTCTCTCTGGAAAACAAAAAGGGGCTCTCTGCCAGTGGAGGGAAGCGATTGACATGTGCTACGTGCTACACAATCCGTTTCGTTTCTAACAAACGTACTAGCCACAGTAAGCACGAGCCCCCCCCCCTCCCCTTTCCACACACACACACACACACACACACACAAAATGCAACCTTCCGATGGTACAGGGTGACAGTTAATTAATGGCCACATCTGCACTGAAACCTACAGTGAGGTGGCAAAGTCTCAGTGCAGCAACTCGACGTGGAGAGGACTCAGCAAGTCGCTGGAAGTCCCTTGCACAAATATTGAGCTGTGCCGCCTCCATATCCGTCTACTATTTCGAAAGTGTTGCCGGTGCTGGATGTTTTGCACGAGTTGACCTTTAGATTGTACCCATAAAAGTTCTATGGGATGCAGTCCGATGATACGGATGGCCAAATCGCTAGCACGTATTCACCAACATTTTCTTCAAACTGCTCCATAAGCAGCAGGTTTCGCTGATCGCTCGCACCGGGAAATACACTCCTGGAAATGGAAAAAAGAACACATTGACACCGGTGTGTCAGACCCACCATACTTGCTCCGGACACTGCGAGAGGGCTGTACAAGCAATGATCACACGCACGGCACAGCGGACACACCAGGAACCGCGGTGTTGGCCGTCGAATGGCGCTAGCTGCGCAGCATTTGTGCACCGCCGCCGTCAGTGTCAGCCAGTTTGCCGTGGCATACGGAGCTCCATCGCAGTCTTTAACACTGGTAGAATGCCGCGACAGCGTGGACGTGAACCGTATGTGCAGTTGATGGACTTTGAGCGAGGGCGTATAGTGGGCATGCGGGAGGCCGGGTGGACGTACCGCCGAATTGCTCAACACGTGGGGCGTGAGGTCTCCACAGTACATCGATGGTGTCGCCAGTGGTCGGCGGAAGGTGCACGTGCCCGTCGACCTGGGACCGGACCGCAGCGACGCACGGATGCACGCCAAGACCGTAGGATCCTACGCAGTGCCGTAGGGGACCGCACCGCCACTTCCCAGCAAATTAGGGACACTGTTGCTCCTGGGGTATCGGCGAGGACCATTCGCAACCGTCTCCATGAAGCTGGGCTACGGTCCCGCACATCGTTAGGCCGTCTTCCGCTCACGCCCCAACATCGTGCAGCCCGCCTCCAGTGGTGTCGCGACAGGCGTGAATGGAGGGACGAATGGAGACGTGTCGTCTTCAGCGATGAGAGTCGCTTCTGCCTTGGTGCCAATGATGGTCATCCAGGTGAGCGCCACAATCAGGACTGCATACGACCGAGGCACACAGGGCCAACACCCGGCATCATGGTGTGGGGAGCGATCTCCTACACTGGCCGTACACCACTGGTGATCGTCGAGGGGACACTGAATAGTGCACGGTACATCCAAACCGTCATCGAACCCATCGTTCTACCATTCCTAGACCGGCAAGGGAACTTGCTGTTCCAACAGGACAATGCACGTCCGCATGTATCCCGTGCCACCCAACGTGCTCTAGAAGGTGTAAGTCAACTACCCTGGCCAGCAAGATCTCCGGATCTGTCCCCCATTGAGCATGTTTGGGACAGGATGAAGCGTCGTCTCACGCGGTCTGCACGTCCAGCACGAACGCTGGTCCAACTGAGGCGCCAGGTGGAAATGGCATGGCAAGCCGTTCCACAGGACTACATCCAGCATCTCTACGATCGTCTCCATGGGAGAATAGCAGCCTCCATTGCTGCGAAAGGTGGATATACACTGTACTAGTGCCGACATTGTGCATGCTCTGTTGCCTGTGTCTATGTGCCTGTGGTTCTGTCAGTGTGATCATGTGATGTATCTGACCCCAGGAATGTGTCAATAAAGTTTCCCCTTCCTGGGACAATGAATTCACGGTGTTCTTATTTCAATTTCCAGGAGTGTATTTCGGGTAACCGCCAGTGCTGAAAAAATGATGGTGTCCATGTTCTGGGACAGCGAGGGCGTAATCCTTACCCATTGCGTTCCAAACGGCACTACGGTAACAGGTGCATCCTACGAAAATGTTTTGAAGAACAAATTCCTTCCTACACTGCAACAAAAACGTCCGGGAAGGGCTGCGCGTGTGCTGTTTCACCGACACAACGCACCCGCACATCGAGCTAACGTTACGCAACAGTTTCTTCGTGATAACAACTTTGAAGTGGTTCCTCATGCTCCCTACTCACCTGACCTGGCTCCTAGCAACTTTTGGCTTTTTGCAACAATGGAAGACACTCTCCGTGGCCGCACATTCACCAGCCGTGCTGCTATTGCCTCAGCGATTTTCCAGTGGTCAAAATAGACTCCTAAAGAAGCCTTCGCCGCTGCCATGGAATCATGGCGTCAGCGTTGTGAAAAATGTTTACGTTTGTAAGGCGATTACGTCGAGAAGCAACGCCAGTTTCATCGATTTCGGATGAGTAGTTAATTAGAAAAAAATCGGAGGCCTTAGAACTTGAATGCACCTCGTATTACCCATGTGCCTGTGACGGTGCACATCTCTTCCTTGTACTTCCCAGAATTCTCCCAACCTAGCGGATTATAATGTCCGAATTTCTACAATAGTCTGCCACAGTCGTTTCTCTTTAGATGTCCGCTCCATTTCCTTCTGTTATAACTTCTTATATTAAATGTGTTTAATTATTTTCAAATGTCGATGTTTGCTACTCTGTCTACTGTGATACATCCTTTCCCTACCCTTGGAACTCTATTTTCAGCTACCTGCATTTCACTTCCTTGACGTCTGTAAATAACCAAAGACTCACTTGCACAGGGTAATGTTGCAACGACTGTTACTTTATAAAACATAATCTGTGCTACTTTTTGTATCTACACTCTAAAGTATTAGTTTATTCTACCACATATGTTTCTAATTTTTCAACTTTCTTGTCCATATCTTTGTTACAGTTGTTGTCATATCATGTCGTAGATAGTTAAAATGACCACCTTTATGCTAGAGTATCTTTCACCACCGTCTTCCTTGTTGTGAGATTCAGTTTTCTAAGTTCAAGTTTTCTTTGAAGGTATACCACTGTTGACGAATTAAGAATCTAGATGGGCTAGGGTGTGAATTAAGGTTTGTGACAGGGGGGGCAATGAACTAGAGTAATCGGTGCAGATGTCTTAGACACAATGTAAGAGAGGTGTAGGGGATAACACATCTGCGTAATAAACAGGAGATCCCAGTTCAAGTGCCAACCACGGTACAAATTTTAATTTAGCCTTTCAGCGTGTGTCTTTATCGAAGTACACGTATTACGTTGGTGAATAAGTCTATAGCGTTTTTCCGTAAGTTTAATACCTACAACATATATACGTAATAGAGCCTTTAGCTATCAATAATGTAATAACCAGAGATTGTAGAGAGTTTCAGGGACAGCATCAGTGGACGATTGACAGGAATGGGGGAAAGAAAAACAATAGAAGAAGAATGGGTAGCTCTGAGGGACGAGATAGTGAAGGCAGCAGAGGATAAAGTAGGTAAAAAGGCGAGGGCTAGTAGAAATCCTTGGGTAACAGAATATATATTGAATTTAAATGATGAAAGGAGGAAATACACTCCTGGAAATTGAAATAAGAACACCGTGAATTCATTGTCCCAGGAAGGGGAAACTTTATTGACACATTCCTGGGGTCAGATACATCACATGATCACACTGACAGAACCACAGGCACATAGATACAGGCAACAGAGCATGCACAATGTCGGCACTAGTACAGTGTATATCCACCTTTCGCAGCAATGCAGGCTGCTATTCTCCCATGGAGACGATCGTAGAGATGCTGGATGTAGTCCTGTGGAACGGCTTGCCATGCCATTTCCACCTGGCGCCTCAGTTGGACCAGCATTCGTGCTGGACGTGCAGACCGCGTGAGACGACGCTTCATCCAGTCCCAAACATGCTCAATGGGGGACAGATCCGGAGATCTTGCTGGCCAGGGTAGTTGACTTACACCTTCTAGAGCACGTTGGGTGGCACGGGATACATGCGGACGTGCATTGTCCTGTTGGAACAGCAAGTTCCCTTGCCGGTCTAGGAATGGTAGAACGATGGGTTCGATGACGGTTTGGATGTACCGTGCACTATTCAGTATCCCCTCGACGATCACCAGTGGTGTACGGCCAGTGTAGGAGATCGCTCCCCACACCATGATGCCGGGTGTTGGCCCTGTGTGCCTCGGTCGTATGCAGTCCTGATTGTGGCGCTCACCTGTACGGCGCCAAACACGCATACGACCGTCATTGGCACCAAGGCAGAAGCGACTCTCATCGCTGAAGACGACACGTCTCCATTCGTCCCTCCATTCACGCCTGTCGCGACACCACTGGAGGCGGGCTGCACGATGTTGGGGCGTGAGCGGAAGACTGCCTAACGGTGTGCGGGACCGTAGCCCAGCTTCATGGAGACGGTTGCGGATGGTCCTCGCCGATACCCCAGGAGCAACAGTGTCCCTAATTTGCTGGGAAGTGGCGGTGCGGTCCCCTACGGCACTGCGTAGGATCCTACGGTCTTGGCGTGCATCCGTGCGTCGCTGCGGTCCGGTCCCAGGTCGACGGGCACGTGCACCTTCCGCCGACCACTGGCGACAACATCGATGTACTGTGGAGACCTCACGCCCCACGTGTTGAGCAATTCGGCGGTACGTCCACCCGGCCTCCCGCATGCCCACTATACGCCCTCGCTCAAAGTCCGTCAACTGCACATACGGTTCACGTCCACGCTGTCGCGGCATGCTACCAGTGTTAAAGACTGCGATGGAGCTCCGTATGCCACGGCAAACTGGCTGACACTGACGGCGGCGGTGCACAAATGCTGCGCAGCTAGCGCCATTCGACGGCCAACACCGCGGTTCCTGGTGTGTCCGCTGTGCCGTGCGTGTGATCATTGCTTGTACAGCCCTCTCGCAGTGTCCGGAGCAAGTATGGTGGGTCTGACACACCGGTGTCAATGTGTTCTTTTTTCCATTTCCAGGAGTGTATAAAAATGCAGTAAATGATGCAGCCAAGAGGAATACAAACGTCTCAATTCTTTATCAACGCAATGCCATCTATTACACAAAACGTCAAAAACTTGATTACTTGACGGATAAGTACATGAAATTAATGTCTTATCCCATGTATTCATCTGATTTATGGTTCATCTACTCCTTTGTGCTCCCCATATCGAACAGACAATGTGTAGCCAGCGATTCTGATCACCTAAAGAATCTATCGAATCTTTCCAAAACTGTTTCTGAGTTAGAAACGTCAGATTAGAAAAAAACGTACTTAGACTGGTTGGAACACATGCAATAACGAATAAATTTTGGTGCAAACACAATCGTCGCTTGCTAATGAGAATTTCGAGAAATGGAAATACTAGATGAACAGAACTTGTATGTATCTATGTATGTATTCTTGATGCACCAAAGACAGAACACGGGTAATTTAAATATGAGCTGTCGTAGGCTCTTTTACTCGCTGACTTCGATTTCGGAGACAAACACGAAAAATGATACTCTTTTTTAACTTTTATACTGACAAGACGGGAATATTTGTTACCTGCAACGAAGTCGGAATTTCATGTTCGGAGACACCAAAAATTATTTTTTGGTGCGCATTACAACGAAGAACTTATCTTGTTTTTTCTTTATCATTGCCATTATTGCTAAATAATGTTACAGTTTAGTATTTCTTATTGATTTTAATGAAGACGCAATGCACATGCATAAAGAAAGAACGTCATTCTAGTATGCTATCTCTATCTAAGCAAACCGAAAACTCTACGAACACTCTTTCTATAACTTTTATTTCTGGGAGTGTTACGATTTATTTTGCTTTTTGTATTGTGTCAAAAATAAAATTTCACGTTTTCAGTTCATTAGGTATTCAGGCAATAGTGTCATATAGAAGGAGTAGATGTTAGATTCTCCAGTTGCTCAGATAACGGTTTCGTCATTCAACTGTTCGTAACAATGCCTCTTCTCAACAATGCATAACACACCGCATTACTTATATCAGTTATAATGTCCCAAATCAATTTTCTTAATTAACTCAGGCTTCTTTTTGACGTCATTTAGCTACAAAAGGAGTGATTTAGCTGGAGTCTGGAAGCATGGCTTTTTTCATAGTCATTTGGCTCCTTTTTTAGCTTTCCTTCGTGAATATAGGAAAGCTTTAAAATCCATGATGATTGAACGAAAATTATTTGCAATGACCTAGTATTTCAAAACAAGCTTTAATGTGTTATTAAATCGAATTAAAAAGCGCAAGAAAGTAAACTAAAGCCGTGCTGGTCTATTCCGGGCTCGTCAGCATACCCATAAAACAAGATCAAAGACAGAACTATGAAATATAGACAGTTGAGAGCCTTACTAGAAACGCCGTTGTAGCGTAGCTGACATCAAGAATGTATCGTAACGTGACGGTAATGAAGGAAGCTGTTCCAAGCAAAGCAGACTTTGATTTATGCTGGATAAATAATAAGTCATATGGTTCACAGTGTCAATAAACAATGTGCAGCGACTGGAATAAGGAGGGGTACAGAGAACTTCTATTTAATGTAGTTGGTTGGTAAGTGTAAGAATTAATGAAATATAGCAGAGCAGATATCGTAAAGTATCCAGATGAAGCATTATTTATATTTTTATTATGATAAAAAGAAAGTTATGCGAAAGAAATTGACATGAAAAAGTTTATTAAAGTACATTCTTGCGTCAAAATAGCAATGTTTTAAAAATGGGTTATCCTGTTATATGCATATCATAGAAATAAAATCTCAAAACGAAGTACAGGATCATATAGAAAACATTTTTCTAATGAGAGCCAGAATGTATACGTCTAAATTTTAATTGTATTGTTCTTTCCAGAAGCTTTCCATTTCTCAATATCTACACATTTTCTCTCTGGCTATCAAAGCGTTTAAAACGAAACGTACACTATTTGGGATATGACGCAAAATGCTGTGGGACAGTTATTACGTGAAAACTGTTTTCTGTCGAATTACACACATGAAACGAGTAAACGTGAGTCGATTATTTTTCAAGAGCTTCATTCCAAAGCGAAAAAAAATTCGACAAAAATAATATGAGCGACCATTACATTTCGGTTCGTCTGTGTATAAAATGTGATCAAACTGTTCTTCATACAATTGAAGTTATCTAACATCATCTACCTTACGACATTTTTATATCCAACCCTCGCCGTCTTAAATACCTTACACAGTGTAACTGTTGCAAAAATAAAACTGCACAGTAATGCACCTTGTCTTATTTCAGCTTCTGTCTAGCTTTTTTTGTAGTCACATTTACATTATTTCGTTTTAGGGAGTTGGCAACACTGATCAGTTGTTCGACCTTCGTACAAAAGAAGCCATTGAGCCAGTCCAACGTAGAGTGAAAAAACACAGGATGAAACGAAAAGTTTCGGGATTCCGACATCCACACTGTCGACAGTCTGGAATCAGAGAGACAAAATTGCTGAAAAAGTACTGTATGGTCGGAGGAAGCGAACTGGGCGAGATGTTTGCCGCCACGTGAAGAGTGTTTACTGATATGTCGCACTTAGGCAATTTAGAGGACGAAACATACCGGGTGATCAAAAAGTCAGTATAAATTTGAAAACTGAATAAATCACGGAATAATGTAGATAGAGGGGTACAAATTGGCACACATGCTTGGAATGACATGGGGTTTTATTAGAACCAAAAAATACAAAAGTTCAAAAAATGTCCGACAGATGGCGCTTCATCTGATCAGAATAGCAATAATTAGCATAACAAAGTAAGACAAAGGAAAGATAATGTTCTTTACAGGAAATGCTCAATATGTCCACCATCATTCCTCAACAACAGCTGTAGTCGAGGAATAATGTTGTGAACAGCACTGTAAAGCATGTCCGAAGTTATGGTGAGGCACTGGCGTCGGATGTTGTCTTTCAGCATCCCTAGAGATGTCGGTCGATCACGATACACTTGCGACTTCAGGTAACCCCAAAGCCAATAGTCGCACGGACTGAGGTCTGGGGACCTGGGAGGCCAAGCATGACGAAAGTGGCGGCTGAGCACACGATCATCACCAAACGACGCGCGCAAGAGATCTTTCACGCGTCTAGCAATAGGGGGTAGGGCGCCATCCTGCATAAACATCGTACGTTCCAGCAGGTGTGTATCAGCCAGGCAGTAACATATCGGCGTACCTCTCACCAGTCACGGTAGCAGTTTCAAAACCAGAATCACGCATTTCCTCGAAGAAAATAGGCCCGATAACGGTAGATGTGGTAAATCCAACCCATATTGTGACTTTCTCGTCGTGCAATGGAGTTTCCACGACAGTTCTAGGCTTTTCGGTAGCCCAAATTCTGCTGTTGTGGGCATTGACAGACCCTGGGAGCGTGAAATGAGCTTCGTCGGTCCACAACACGTTACTCAACCAATCGTCACCTTCCGCCATCTTTTGAAACGCCCACACCGTAAATGCCCTCCGCTTCACTAAATCGCCAGGTAACAGTTGATGACGCCGATGGATTTTGTACGGATAGCATCGGAGGGTACGCCTAAGTGCCAACCAAACAGTAGTGTATGGAATGCCGGTGCGACGTGTGACTGCACGAGCGCTGACTTCCCCGTGCATAGACGAACCCGCTACAGTCTACATTGCTTCCTGAACTGTCTCAGCAGCATTACGCCTTGTGCTCGGTCGGCCACTACGGGGTCTATCGTCTAAACAACCCGTGGCTTCGAACTTCGAAATCATTCTCGCCACAGGTGCATTTGTCAACGGAACTTTACCCGTTCGATTCCCCTTCCTATGGCGATAGGATCGTAACGCTAAACTTGCACATTCCCCATTCTGATAATAGAGCTTCACTAAAAGCGCCTTTTCAGGTAATGTTAACATGCTGCGACTACTGGCGCATCTGATTCTCTCTCTCATTACAGCTCCTTTTATACACGATTGTCATGCGCAGTCACTGACGTTTTTCTGTCCAGCGCCATCTATCGGACATTTTGTGAACTTTGTTTTTTTCTTTGGTTCTAATAAAACCCCATGTAATTCCAAGCATGTGAGTCAATTTTTACCTCTCTATCTACATCATTCCGTGGTTTATTATGTTTTCAAATTTATACTGACTTTTTGATCACTAGGTATATGGAGGTTATATTCTTTAAAAAACCCAAATTGTTCGCTGTTAGTGTGGACATCGATGCGTCCGTCGCAAATGAAGAGTGGCTCGCTAACTGAAAGGAAAGATATAACTTCTTTTTTAAGAACACTTTTAGTGAAATGGCATGAACAAAATGAACGAAACTGAAGTTTTCTTATGGTTTCTCAGAAACCTGCGGGTATATTCCGTTTGAAATGTTAAAAATAAATAAAAATAATAAAACTGTTAAAAAAATAAAGTTTCAGTTCTACTTGTTACTCTCTGCTTCCGTTTGTAAAGAAATACATTGTTGTTGTTCTTCTTGTGGTTTAAAAGTCGTAAGGGTGTTTTCATGCATTTTTCCACGCTGGTCCGCCATGAGCAAATCTCTTCACCTCCTAATAACTTCCGGCTGCAACATACATTCATTTTAACCTGTTTACTAAGTTCAAGCTTACAATTCTTACCCCGCACAATTCCTTTCATTACCAAATTGACAGTTCCTTGAATCTTCAGGTATCGCATCAACCGATCCCTTCATTTAGTCAAGTTGGGCCAAAAATTTCTTTTTTCCCCAATTTGATTCACCATCTCCTGACTTGTTACTCGGTCAATCCATCTAATGTTCAGAATTCTTCTATAGCAGCAGTTTTCAAAATTACCAATTCTCTTCCTCTCTCAATCGCTTATCGTCCACGTTTCAATTGACGTATACTATCGAGACAAATTCCTTCAAAAACGACTCCATAATACTTACCGTATTAATTCAGGTGCGTTATATACTGAAAAATGATGTCAAAGTGTCCAGCGTTTGATTTAAAATTCTCGCCAGTATTAAAAATGGCCATATATTCGGCGCCGTGGGAAACCTGTCTCTATCTGGCGACACTGGTTTCAGCTGGCAGCAGGAATGCACCGATGCGACGAACGTGAACTGCGGGGATCCACGAGCTTCCTAACACTGTATCACTCCTGCCCCACCACCACAAACCCAGGCACATTGTCTAGCCTACGATGCTTCATTGCAGTCTACGGTGCCAGTGAACTTGAACTGAAGATGATTTGTGTTGTCGGTAACAGTATAATTCTTTTGTCAGTGGCTAGTTTGGTAACGGACAAAAGAAAAGGTATTCATATGACGCGGGCTATAAGTTGAAAATAATAGCATATGCAGGAGAACATGGAAACAGAGCAGCTGAGCGCCATTTCGGCCATCCACCAACAGAAAAAACCTTTAGCGATCGGCGGGCTAGTAAAGTAGGACTGAGAAAAATGAGGAAGGCTAAATGTACAAACAAAGGACTGAATGCAAAATGGCCAAAACTAGAAGATGATATATTGAAATGGATTCAAGGACAGCGTCAAAATGCCATTGGAATTAGTACAAACGTGATTCAAATACCCGCTCGTAATCTAGTGCTACAGTGAAACTTAACAGATTATGAGGGTGGAGTTGGTTGGCGCTACAGATTTATGTATCGTCATGAACTTGACTTGCGAACCAAAACCAAAATATCTGAGAAAATCCCACAAGAGTATGAAGACAAAATGTTGTGTTTCCATCGTTTTATTATTCAACATCGGAAGAAAGCCAGTGAGTAACTAAGCCAAGTAGCGAATGTGGACGGAACTCCTATGACACTTGATATACCAAGTAACGAAACTATTCCCATGAAAGGCGGCCGAAGTGGCCGAGCGGTTCTAGGCGCTACAGCCTGGAACCGCGCGACCGCTACGGTCGCAGGTTCGAATCTTGCCTCGGGCATGGATGTGTGTGATGTCCTTAGGTTAGTAAGCTTTAAGTAGTTCTAAGTTCTAGGGGACTGATGACCTCAGAAGTTAAGTCCCATAGTGCTCAGAGTCTTTTATTTCCGAGAAAGGTGCTAGAACTGCAAGTATAAAAACAAGTGGATATGAAAAAAAGCACTACACTGTAGTCCTTTCATGTTGTGTTGACGGTACTAAACTTAATCCAAAGATTACTTTCAAGCGCAAAACAATGCCAAAACCTTGAGAAATACTGCCAGGTGTTGTTCTTAACATACATGTGAAGTGTTGGTTGGACGAGGCTGGTATGAAATTGTGGATTAACAGAGTGTGGCAGAGAGGAAAATGTGCCTTATTGAAGAAGAATTCTCTCCTTGTGCTAGATGAGTCTAGTAGTCATTTGAAATATTCTGTGGAAGAGAAAGTGAGACTGGGAAATACAGAGACTTATTCCGGGAGAAGTTATTTCACTATTTCAACCTCTTGATGTCTCGATAAATAATCCATATATACGAGAGAGGAATGGAACAAATGGATGGTGGATGAAACCCAACATGAATTCACGGCGAAGGGAGCTTTAAAACGACCTTCAGTCAAACAAATATGTCGATGGATAAACGAGTCGTAGTCTAGACTGAGGGAAGATATTATTGTGAGTCTTTCAAGAAGTGCGGAATATGTAACGCTCTCGATGGCAGTGAAGACCATCCTACATATGAAGAGGACCCGGATGACATCGAAGACGAAGAAAAAGGAGAAGAAGAAGAAGAAGAAGAAGAAAGTTCAGTTGGAGATTTTCAAGGATTGTAAAGGTCAGTTCGGTTTTGTAAACTAAGAACTGTTTTTTACTCTGCCTTTGCAATGTAATAATGAAAATGGTAAAAATGTTATTTTTTTAAAACATTGCTTAAAAATAAAGGTGCGTCGTATAGATCGTAGCGTCTTATAGTCCGTAAAATACGATAAATTGGTAGTTTGCATTTTATATCCTCTCTATGTCGTCGATCATCAGTTATTTTGTTGCCCAAATAGCGAAACTCATCTACTACTTGTAGTGATGCATTACCTAATCTATTTCCCTCAGTATCTCCTCACTTAGGCAACGGCCTTGCCACAGTGGATACACCGGTTCCCTTGAGATCACCGAAGTTAAGCGCTGTCGGGCGTGGTCGGCACTTGGATGGGTGACCATCCGGGCCGCCATGCGCTGTTGCCATTTTTCGGGGTGCACTCAGCCTCGTGATGCCAATTGAGGAGCTACTCCACCGAATAGTAGCGGCTCCGGTCAAGAATAGCATCATAACGACCGGGAGAGCGGTGTGCTGACCACACGCCCCTCCTATCCGCATCCTCCTCGGAGGATGACACGGCGGTCGGATGGTCCTGGTAGGCCACTCGTGGCCTGACGACGGAGTGCTATCTCCTCACTTAATTCGACTACAGTTCATTACCTTTGCCTTTCTTTTGTTGATGTTAATCACATAGTCTCTTTTCAAGACAACATCCATTCTATTCAGCTGCTGTTGAGAGTCGTTCATCGTCTCCGACAGAATTACAATGTCATCGGCAAACGACAAAGTTTTTTTTTCTTCCTCGTGAAATACTGTCACTCCCACTTTAAAAAGATTATAAAATGTATACAAATTTGTGTACATGCATATGATACGCACATACGTAGCCAGTGTCGTCATTTCCTGCATACTCCCCCTAATGGAACCTTTATGCTCAACTTTGTACCGGCGACGATACAGCTGTTTCATTACCTATGTCGTAATTGCATGTGGATGAATTTGTTCGAGAGCAATGTAATCATCAGTTTTAAATCACGAGAAATCTGATTTCACTCAGAAGAATTACGGGATAGCTCAATCACAAACGCACTAAAGAGTAGTTCAGTGGGAAGAACGAATACGTGGTTCAGCGGACAGAAGAACTGACACAAAGGATTCGCATGAAAATGAAGAATGAGTAATTCAGTCAGGTAGCAAAAGTGCGACGGCCTGAACCGAATGTTTTCGCCCGGTTCCCCAAACAGACGGGTTTCATTCAAAAGAGTGAATGAGTAATCTACACCTACATCTGTGCTCTGCAAACGACTGTGAAATTCATGCCAGAGGGTATGTCGCATTGTACCAGTCATTAGGGATTTTTCTCGTTCCATTCACGAAAGAGCGTGGGTTCAAATGGTTCAAATGGCTCTGAGCACTATGCGACTTAACTTCTGAGGTCATCAGTCGCCTAGAACTTAGAACTACTTAAACCTAACTAACCTAAGGACATCACACACATCCATGCCCGAGGCATGATTCGAACCTGCGACCGGAGCGGTCACTCGGCTCCAGACTGTAGCGCCTAGAACCGCACGGCCACTACGGCCGGCGTATGTTTGTTAACATGCCTCCGTATGTGCTGTAATTATACTAGTCTTGCCCTCGTGATCGCTACGGAAAGGATACGTTGGGGGCTACAGTATATTGCTAGAGTGATCGTTTAAAGCCGGTTCCTGAAACTTTGTAAGTAGCCTTTCTCGGGCCAGGTTGTGGATGTCTTCAGGACTCTGACACTTCAGTTTATTCAGCATCTCTGTGACACTCGCCCACGGGTCAAACAAAACTATGACCATTCTTTCTGCCCTTGTCTGTATACGATCAAAATCCCTTGTTCGTCCTATGTGGTACGGGTCCCACGGAGTTGAGCATTATTCTAGGATGAGTCGCACGAGAGATTTGTAAGCATCCTCCTAGCAGGCTCATTGCATGTCTCCAGTATTCTACCGAGAGACCGAAGTCTACCACTTACTTTACCCACGACTGCGGCCATGCGATCATTCCATTTCATATCTGTACAAAATGTAACACCGAGGTATATGTGTAAGTTGACAAAATATAACACCCAGGTATACGCCTAAATTGACAGATGCAACAGTGACTCATTGATATTATAGTCATAGAATGCTACGTTTTTCCGTTTTGAGCTGCGCACAGTTTTACATTTCTGAACATTTCAAGGAGGCTGCCAATATTTGCGCCACTTTGAAACGTTTTCAAGATCTGACTGAATATTTATCCAGCTTCTTTTAGACAGTACTTCTTTATAAATAACTGCATCATCTAAAAAAAGTCTGATATCGCAAACAACACTGACCACAAGGTCATTAATATACGACATAAACAGCAAGGGCCCCAATGCATTTCCGTGGGGTATACTCGAAGTTACTGCTCCGACCGTCAATGATCCTACCTCCTACATAACTTGCAGCATTCTCCCTACCAAAAAGTCTCCAGTCCGGTTCAAATGCCTCTGACCACTATGGGACTTAACATCTGAGGTCGTCACTCCCCTAGAACGTAGAACTACTTAAACCTAACTAACCTAAGGACATCACACACATCCACGCCCGAGGCAGGATTCGGACCTGCGACCGTAGCGGTCGTGCAGATCCAGACTGAAGCGCCTAGAACCGCTCGGCCACAGCGGCTGGGGCCAGTCCAGTTACAACTAGTCCAACCGATACGTAAAACTACCAGCGACTGTATGCACTGTTTTTTCATTCGCTTGCTCCCATGGACTGGTTTCACTCAAAACATGAATTAGTACTTGGATGGGTGACGGTCCGGGAAAATCTGGATGCTTTTGGTTGACGGACACGCAAGTCACCGAAGTGGCGAAAGACGTGGACCAGGCCGGTGTAACAGACGACAACGCGCTTCGCAGGGGTTTTAGCTTTCTCTCAGCAGTTTTATAAATGTCATAATGGACAAAAAGTGCAATGAGGGACTTTTTCTTTTTTTATTGGCAGAGTTATCTTACGTATAACGTATTTACATTAAATTACATGTACATGCACATGCTTGTCCGACATGTGAAAACGCAAGGTAGAACTGATCATGTGACATGCAGTGTGCCTTCAAATTAACTCCATAGTACTGAAATGTTTGGCCTGTGCTTTATTGATTGTCACACTATAAGCCATTTTCACAGGAAATTGTAATATTTTAAAAGAAAATGCCATATGAGTTGAGATGAATGGGATTGTTTCTATGAACATGGATTTTCCTTTTCGTTTACCAGTTAAAATTACTGTTTCAATAATATAATGCCAGCCGCGGTGGTCTCGCGGTTCTAGGCGCTCAGTCCGGAACCGCGCCACTGCTACGGTCGCAGGTTCAAATCCTGCCTCGGGCATGGACGTGTGTGATGTCCTTAGGTTAGTTAGGTTTAAGTAGTTCTAAGTTCGAGGGAACTGATGACCACAGCAGTTAAGTCCCATAGTGCTCGGAGCCATTTGAACCATTTGAACAATATAATGAAATAGTTGTTTGACGCCAGCCGCGGTGGCCGAGCGGGTCTAGGCGCTTCAGTTCGGAACCGCGCGACTGCTACGGTCGAAGGTTCGAATCCTGCATCGGTCATGGATATGTGTGATGTCCTTAGGTTAGTTAGGTGTAAGTAGTTCTAAGTTCTAGGGGACTGATGACCTCAGATGTTAGGTCCCATAGTACTCAGACCCATTTTTTAGTTGTTTGACACTCAATCTTCTGCCCTTACATAATTTGGGTGAGTTAATATTTCGTAACAGTTTTATTGCCGATCCAGTTTTCAGTTTCAATGCATGCAGAGGCATAGCGGACAGATTTAATGAGTTTAAAAATTCGGCTGTGAAGCTGCCACTTTCTTCTTGGTCCGTTATTGTATCTATGTATTTGCTGATTTATTTGTTGCACTACGTCACTCCTTGGTGTTAAAATTGTTCGCAACCACAACCACTCTTTATTTAGGTAGTTCGTTTCTGTCGATGGATTCATCCATCAATAAGTTGGTCCTCGGCTTCTAACACGTTGCATAATTCTTGTATTAAAATAAGCTTAACAAAGTGCCAATCAAGAGGATAACCACCATTCGCAATTTTCAATAAGTTTTCGTCAAGTATGTGAGCTTTTGCATCATCTGTCATTGTTGTTGTTGTTGTTGTGGTCTTCAGTCCTGAGACTGGTTTGATGCAGCTCTCCATGCTACTCTATCCTGTGCAAGCTTCTTCATCTCCCAGTACCTACTGCAACCTACATCCTTCTGAATCTGCTTAGTGTATTCATCTCTTGGTCTCCCCCTACGATTTTTACCCTCCACGCTGCCCTCCAATACTAAATAGGTGATCCCTTGATGCCACAGAACATCCCTTCTTCTGGTCATGTTGTGCCAGTAACTTCTCTTCTCCCCCATCCTATTCAATACTTCCTCATTAGTTATGTGATCTACCCATCTAATCTTCAGCATTCTTCTGTAGCACCACATTTCGAAAGCTTCTATTCTCTTCTGTCCACACTATTTACCGTCCATGTTTCACTTCCATACATGGCTACACTCCATACAAATACTTTCAGAAATGACTTCCTGACACTTAAATCTATACTCGATGTTAACAAATTTCTCTTCTTCAGAAACGCTTTCCTTGCCATTGCCAGTCTACATTTTATATCCTCTCTACTTCGACCATCATAAGTTATTTTGCTCCCCAAATAGCAAAACTCCTTTACTTCTTTAAGTGTCTCATTTCCTAATCTAATACCCTCAACATCACCCGACTTAATTCGACTACATTCCATTATCCTTGTTTTGCTTTTGTTGATGTTCATCTTATATCCTCCCTTCAAGACACCATCCATTCCGTTCAACTGCTCTTCCAAGTCCTTTGCTGTCTCTGACAGAATTACAATGTCATCGGTGAACCTCAAAGTTTTTATTTCTTCTCCATGGATTTTAATACCTACTCCGAATTTTACTTTTGTTTCCTTTACTGCTTGCTCAATATACAGATTGAATAACATCGGGGAGAGGCTACAACCCTGTCTTACTCCCTTCCCAACCACTGCTTCCCTTTCATGTCCCTCGTCTCTTATAACTGCCATCTGGTTTCTGTACAAATTGTAAATAGCCTTTCGCTCCCTGTATTTAAACCCCTGCCACCTTTAGAATTTGAAAGAGAGTATTCCAGTCAACATTGTCAAAAGCTATCTCTAAGTCTACAAATGCTAGAATCGTAGGTTTGCCTTTCCTTAATCTTCCTTGTAAGTTAAGTCGTAAGGTCACTATTGCCTCACGTGTTCCAGTATTTCAACGGAATCCAAACTGATCTACCCCGAGGTCGGCTTCTACTAGTTTTTCCATTCGTCTGTAAAGAATTCGTGTTAGTATTTTACAGCTGTGGCTTATTAAACTGATTGTTCGGTAATTTTCACATCTGTCAACACCTGCTTTCTTTGGGATTGGAATTATTATATTCTTCTTGAAGTCTGAGGGTATTTCGCCTGTTTCATACATCTTGCTCACCAGATGGTAGAGTTTTGTCAGGATTGGCTCTCCCAGGGCCGTCAGTAGTTCCAATGGAATGTTGTCTACTCCCGGGGCCTTGTTTCGACTCAGGTCTTTCAGTGCTCTGTCAAACTCTTCACGCTGTATCGTATCTCCCATTTCATCTTCATCTACATCCTCTTCCATTTCCATAATATTGTCCTCAAATGCATCGCCCTTGTATAGACCCTCTATATGCTCCTTCCACCTTTCTGCTTTCCCTTCTTTGCTTAGAACTGGGTTTCCATCTGAGCGCTTGATGTTCATACAAATGGTTTTCTTATCTCCAAAGGTCTCTTTAATTTTCCTATAGTTAGTATCTATCTTACCCCTAGTGAGATAAGCCTCTACATCCTTACATTTGTCCTCTATCCATCCCTGCTCAGCCATTTTGCAGTTCCTGTCGATCTCATTTTTGAGACGTTTGTATTCCTTTTTGCCTGCTTCATTTACTGTATTTTTATGTTTTCTCCTTTCATCAATTAAATTCAATATTTCTTCTGTTATCCAAGGATTTCTACTAGCCCTCGTCTTTTTACCTACTTGATCCACTGCTGCCTTCACTACTTCATCCCTCAAAGCTTCCCATTCTTCTTCTACTGTATTTCTTTCCCCCATTCCTGTCAATTGTTCCCTTATGCTCTCCTTGAAACTCTGTACAACCTCTGGTTCTTTCAGTTTATCCAGGTCCCATCTCCTTAAATTCCCACCTTTTTGCAGTTTCTTCAGTTTTAATCTACAGGTCATAACCAATAGATTGTGGTCAGAGTCCACATCTGCCCCTGGAAATGTCTTACAATTTAAAACCTGGTTCCTAAATCTCTCTCTTACCATTATATAATCTATCTGATACCTTTCAGTATCTCCAGGGTTCTTCCATGTATACAACCTTCTATCATGATTCTTAAACCAAGTGTTAGCTATGATTAAGTTGTGCTCTGTGCAAAATTCTACCAGGCGGCTTCCTCTTTCATTTCTTAGCCCCAATCCATATTCACCTACTACGTTTCCTTCTCTCCCTTTTCCTACACTCGATTTCCAGTTACAAAAGACTATTAAATTTTCGTCTCCCTTCACTATCTGAATAATTTCTTATATTTCATCATACATTTCTTCAATTTCTTCGTCATCTGCAGAGCTAGTTGGCATATAAACTTGTACTACTGTAGTAGGTGTGGGCTTCGTATCTATCTTGGCCACAATAATGCGTTCACTATGCTGTTTGTAGTAGCTTACCCGCATTCCTATTTTCCTATTCATTATTAAACCTACTCCTGCATTACCCCTATTTGACTTTGTGTTTATAACCCTGTAGTCACCTGACCAGAAGTCTTGTTCCTCCTGCCACCGAACTTCACTAATTCCCACTGTATCTAACTTTAACCTATCCATTTCCCTTTTTAAATTTTCTAACCTACCTGCCCGATTAAGGGATCTGACATTCCACGCTCCGATCCGTAGAACGCCAGTTTTCTTTCTCCTGTCATTATTGCTCGCATATTTTCTTTCAAAGATAACTTTTCAACCTTATCCCAAAATATTAATCTCTTTAATCATGCATTTATTTCATCCAATCCGGTGTTGATTGTGTTGGCAGTGCGGAGTCTCACGTAACCATTACAATTTTTGCCACCCACAACCACCAACTTCGACCCACCGCGACCAAAACGACGCAGTGCACAATGCGATACTTCAGACTACTCCGATGCGAAACGCCATTGCTCTGCAGTGAGTAGTTTTGGCTACAAAGTGAAATATACGGACACACGTCTCATATATTGGGTGACAATTACTGAGCTATATAAAATAAAATCGTCATAACTTCTGAACAGTTTACGTTGGGACTTTCAAACTGCACTGTTGGCCGCGGGGCATAATGGGAATTAGTATCCGCAATATGTTTTGGCTTAGCGACGAAGCCCACTTTCCATTGAGATGAGTCCATCAGTAAACCGAACTGGCGCGTTTGGGGGACTGAGAACCCACATTTCGCCATCGAGAAGTCTCTTCACCCTCAACGAGTGACTGTATGGTCTGCAGTGTCCAGTCACGGAGTAATCGGTGCGTTATTCCTCGATAGCACAGTGACTACCGAACGGTATCTGAAGGTTTTGGAAGATGATTTCATCCCCACTATCCATAGTGACCCTACTTTCGACGAGATGCTGTTCATGCAATATGGAACTCGACCCCATCGCAGCAGGAGAGTGTTTCATGTCCTGGAGGAGCACTTTGGGGACCGCATTCCAGTTCTGGAGTACTCAGAGGCCACTGGCATGGGCCTCGATTATCCGGACTTCATTTTTCGGGGCTGTATTAAAGACGAGGTGTACAGAACTAACCCCAAAACCATCCCTGAGCTGAAAACAGCCATTCAGAAGGTCATCGACAGCGTCGATGTTCCGACACTACAGCGGGTCATGCAGAATTTCGTTATTCGTCTTCGCCACATCATCGCCAATGATGGTAGGCATATCGAACATGTCATAACCTAAATCCGAATACCTGTAGAGACGTTTACATGTCGAATAAAGTGTGTGCACACTGTAGTTTGTAACTACACTACTGGCCATTACAATTGCTACACCACGAAAATGACGTGCTACAGACGCGAAATTTAATCGACAGGAAGAAGATGTTGTGATATGAAAATGATTAGCTTTTCAGAACATTCGCACAAGGTTGGCGCCGGTGGCGACACATACATCGTGCTGACATGAGGAAAGTATCCAACCGATTTCTCTTACACAAACAGCAGTTGACCGTCGTTGCCTGGTGAAACGTTGTTGCGATGCCTCGTGTAAGGAGGAGAAATGCGTACCATCACGTTTCCGACTCTGATAAAGGTCGGATTGTAGCCTATCGCGATTGCGGTTTATCGTATCGCGACATTGCTGCTCGCGTTGGTCGAGATCCAATGACTGTTAGCAGAATATGGGATCGGTGGGTTCAGGAGGGTAATACGGAACGCCGTGCTGGATCCCAACGGCCTCGTATCACTAGCAGTCGAAATGACAGGCATCTTATCCGCATGGCTGCAACGGATTGTGCAGCCACGTCTCGATCCATGGTCAACAGATGGGGACGTTTGGAAGACAACAACCATCTGCTTGAACAGTTCGACGACGTTTGCAGCAGCACGGACTATCAGCTCGGAGACCACGGCTGCGGTTACCCTTGACGGTGCATGACAGACAGGAGCGCCTGCGGTGGTGTACTCGACGACGAACCTGGTTGCGCAAATGGCAAAACGTCATTTTTTCCGATGAATCCAGGTTCTGTTTACAGCATGATGATAGTCGCATCCGTGTCTGGCGACATCGCGGTGAACGCACATTACAAGCGTGTATTCATCATCGCCATACTGGCGTATCACCCAGCGTGATGGTATGGAGTGCTATTGGTTACACTTCACGGTCACCTCTTGTTCGCATTGACGGCACTTTGAACAGTGGACGTTACATTTCAGACGTGTTACGATCCGTGGCTCTACCCTTCATTCGATCCCTGCGAAAGCCTACATTTCAGCAGGATAGTGCACGACCGCATGTTGCAGGTCCAGTAAGGGCCTTTATGGATACAGAAATTGTTCGACTGCTGCCCTGGCCAGCACATTCTCCAGATCTCTCACCAATTGAAAACGTCTGGTCAATGGTGGCCGAGCAACTGGCTCGTCACAATACGCCAGTCACTACTCTTTATGAACTGTGGTATCGAGTTGAAGCTGCATGGGTAGCTGTACCTGTACACGCCATCCAAGCTCTGACTCAATGCCCAGGCGTATCAAGACCGTTATTACGGCCAGAGGTGGTTGTTCTGGGTACTGATTTCTCAGGATCTATGCACCCAAATTGCGTGAAAATGTAATCACATGTCAGTTCTAGTATTGTCCAATGAATACACGTTTATCATCTGCATTTCTTCTTGGTGTGGCAATTTTAATGGCCAGTAGTGTAAATACGAGTATCTGTAGTGACGTTTACATGTTGATTAAAGTGTGTGCACGCCGCAGTTTGTAACTAATTTGACAAACTGCCTATTGTCTTCTGTCTCGGGCATGAACGTCGGCATCTACTGATTTTTCTGACGTTTCGCCAGCACGAGTGGCTGGCATTGCCAAAGGCAATGGAGGGTGAAGCTTTGACAATGCCAGCCACTCGTGCTGGCGAAACGTCAAAAAAATCATTAGATGAATGTAGGCCGAAGAACCCGAGACAGAAGCCAATAGGCAGTTTGTCAACAAGTGGCCACGAAAGCCTTAACAATTTTGTGTAACTAATTTACTTTTTCTTTTCATGTAGTTCAATAATTGCCACCTGCACATTGATTATACTCAAAACACGAATGAGTAATTTAACCGATACGTAAAACTACAACCGTGCGAGTCGAGTGTAAACCAACGACCGACTGAGTCTGTTGTTTTCATCCGCCGCCACCTGCTGCGGCTGCCACCTGCCCGCCGGTGCGCCACGCGTGGCGCTCTGGACAGCCCTGGGCGTCCGCCAGGCCGGCGCCGCGGCGGGAGTGCTGTTTGCAGAGGCACGCACACGCAGACACGCACACGCACACGCGGGCGCTCACGGGGCAGCGTTTCTGCGGGCCCCGGGTTCCCGGAACGTGGCTCTCACCATCAGCACGCCACCGGGACGACTTCCGCGAGGTGAACGTGAACGTCGCAAGCGCGACACGCCACTATCCTCCGCCCCATCACAGATGCCGAGTTCCTAGACTACAGAAAGGCATCTCACAACGTCCCGCACTGCCGTTTACTGAAGAAAATATGAGCTTACCCAGCACCGGTCCAAATTTACGAACGGACTCAAAATTTCGTTGCAGACAGAACTCAACACGTCGCTCCTAATGGAACAAAATAGACAGATGTAAGGTTAATTCCCGGAACACACCAATGTAGCATGCCAGGACCCCCTTACCGTTTTCTATGTACGAAGTATGCCTATACATATACAGAATCCTTCCGTAAGAGCGTTCAAAAATTTAATAGCACGTAGAGGACGCTCCACTGAACAATACGAAGTAGTGAACCTCGGATCAGAGAAGCCGGCCTAAGGAGACAGTAGGAATAAAATCACATTACTGTGTTCCTTTTTATTTACATTAATTACAGTTAACTGTAAATACCATCACTGCATCACTGACACTATGAACGTACCATCTCACCTACATCTACATCATTACTCCGCAATTCACACTTAAGTGTCTGGCAGAGGGTTTATCGAACCATTTTCATACTACTTCTCTACCATTCCACTCTCGAATGGCGCGTGGGAAAAAGGAACTCCTAAATCTTTCCGTTCGAGCTCTGATTTCTCTCATTTTATTATGATGATCATTTCTCCCTATGTAGGCGGGTATCAACAAAATACTTTCGCATTCGGAAGAGAAAGTTGGTGATTGAAATTTCGTAAATAGATCTCGCCCCAAAGAAAAACCGCCTTTGTTTCAGTGACTGCGACCCCAACTCGCGTATTATATCAGTAACACTCTCACACCTATTGCGCGATAACACGTAACGAGCTGCCCTTCTTTGCACTTTTTCGATGTCCTCCGTCAATCCTAGCTCGTAAGGACCCCACACCGAGTAGCAATATTCCAGCAGAGGACGGACAAGTGTAATGTAGGCTGTCTCTTTAGTGAGTGTCCTGCTAACAAAGCGCAGTCTTTGTTTCGCCTTCCCCACAATATTATCCACGTCGTCTTTCCAATTTACGTTGCTCGTAATCGTAATTCCTAGGTATTTCGTCGAATTGACAGCCCTTATATTTGTGCAGTTTATCGTATACCCAAAATTTATCGTATTTCTTTTAGCACTCATGTAGATAACCTCGCACTTTTCTTTATTTAGTACCAATTCCCACTTTTCACATCATACAAAAATTCTCTCTAGATCATTTTGTATCGAAATTGATCGTCTGATGCTTTTACTAGACGGTAAATTACAGCGTCATCTCCAAACAATCTAATGGGGCGGCTCAGATTGTGACCTAGGTCATTTATGTAAATCAGGAACAGCAGACGGCCTAGGACACTACCATGAGGAACGCCAAATATCACTTCTGTTCTACTCGATGATTTACCGTCTATCACTACGAACTTTGACCTCTCTGAGAGGAAATTACGAATCCAGTCACACATGCTGCTACGGTCGTAGGTTCGAATCCTCCCTCGGGCATGGATGTGTGTGATGTCCTTAGGTTATTTAGGTTTAAGTAGTCCTAAGTTCTAGGGGACTGATGACCTCAGATGTTGAGTCCCGTAGTGCTTAGAGACATTTGAACCAGTCGCACAACTGAGACGATACTCCATATGCACTGCATATGCACGCAATTTGATTAATAGTCGCTTGTGAGGAACGGTAACAAAAGCCTTCTGGAAATCTAGGAATATGGAAACGGTCTGAGATCCCTTATCGACAGCACTCATTACTTCATGGGAATAAAGAGCTAGCTGTGTTGTACAAGAAAGATATTTACTGAATCCGTGTTGGTTATGTATCAATAAGTCATTTTCTTCAAGGTGATTCATAATGTTCGAGTACAGTATATGCTCCAAAATACTAGTGCGTATTGACGCCAGTGTTATGGGTCTGTAATTCAGTGGTTTACTCCTATTTGTACTGTATCTGACAAGATGTGGTGGAACTGACGGCCATCAACCTCAATGCACGCATGACATCGGCGAACAATCATCCCTAGTCTGGTTTTCATGTTGCCAGGTCCCTCGTTTCTTGTTTCCAATGAACCAGTCTCCCGCATTCGTCGATAAAGAGAAATAAACAATTGTCGTGACGGATGGTGCCTGTTAAGAAACCGTTCCCTGTACAGCCATTCAGCATTGCCAACTACTTCCTCATACACAACGTGCATTTCAGTGTGTTCTGCGAAACTGTGTCGGTACTGCTCCCTCGTATTGTACTGTACGTCTCTGAATAATGAATGGGTCTTTCGTTGATTCACAGCACGCTCTGTCATCAGGCAATGTAAATACGACAAATCAGAGCCAACTTATGGGGAAGTAAAATAAACAAAACCTGCATCCATCGCTAGCGATGGGCGATATGCATAATTAATCCGAGTCCTTTGCTATATTTATTTATTTATTTATTGCCAAATTATAGACCTGTTACCTCTACGGCAGCGAAACCTGGACACTTGGAGAGGACGAAAGAAGAAGGATTGAAGGATTCGAAATGTGGTGTCTGCGAAGGATGTTAAAAATTCCATGGACGGCCAGGATGAGAAATGAAGAAGTCCTGCAGAGAGCGGAGGAAGTTCCAGTTCTTTGGAAGACGGTCAAGAAGAGGAGAGATATATGGATGGGACACATTTTGAGACATGAAAGTCTTCTCCACACTATAACGGAAGGCTTTGTGGAGGGCAAAAGGGCAAGAGGCAGACCTAGAAGAAAGTACATAAGCCAGATAATGCAGGACCTAGGATGCGGAAGTTTCACGGAATTGAAGAGGCTGGCCGACAATCGCACTGAATGGAGAGCTGCTGCAAATCAATCTTAGGATTGGCAACTTAAGAAGAAGACCTGATGTTTAAAACAGGTCGTACATCTTATAATTTTCGTTTTTCATCTTTTTACAGTTTTCTTTCCTTTTGTTTTATCTACAACATTTACAAAGAATGATTCAAAATAATAATAATTTGAGGTTCAAATATAAATAAAATTTTGTTGTTTTTAAGAAGAATATAAAAACAAGATAGGATAGATGAGAGATTTGTTAGTACCGTCACCGAGTGTGACTGAGGGTGAATACCTCGGAATGGTTTCATCGAGCCGTTGACCGCCAGTCACACACACACACACACACACACACACACACACACACAAATGGTTATTAGTAGAGAAATAATGTTTCTTATCCTATTTGTTACTAATCCTATGTATTAACTACTTTAAGTGAGCATCCATGTACAGCATTTGGTGTTTTCTTGGCTAGATTGCCAGCAATTTGCTTATTTACTGTCACATCTCAGCTTCCTCCTCCTGTTCTTCCTCATTGTCACTATTTTCGCTGTCACTGTGGGTATCGCTGTCCACCCTCTGGAGATTTCTCTTACGCTGCACATAGGCATGTCTGTGATGTCGTGTCCGCATATACTCTTCATGTGTTGTTTTTGAAATACTGTTTGTCAGTGCGTTTAATTGTGCCCATTGTTCTTCGTCTCTTATTGCTGTGTATATATCTATGTCTGTATCTGTGTAATCTAAGTGTAGTGTATGTCTATTGTTCGCGTATTGCCCGCAGAAAAAAAAAGTGTGTTCTGGGGAACCTTCTTCCCCGCACGTGCATGTAGGTGTCTGCCTCAGACTCACGCGGTTTAAGTGCGTGGGATAAGGTCCGTGTCCGGTTAAGAAATGTACCATACCGCGGCTGGGATCGATATGTCTCATTCTCAACCGCTCCCTTATGTCAGGGAGTAAGTCGTGCAGTCTACGTCCCTTATCACTTGCATCCCACTCACCTTGCCATGTATCCAAACGCCAACTTTTAAGGTGACGTATCGTCTCTATGGGCACACCGGTTATTGTGTGTACCTTACCTAGGGTTCCCACCTTTAACCAGTACCTTGCAGCTCTCTATTTGATCGTGATATCTATGGGGCGTATTCCGAGCACCACACACAGTGCATCCGCTGAGGTGGTACCGGAGGCTCCACATAGCCTAAGCAGGGCACTTCTCTGCCCTCGTCTGACGGATGCTTTGTTGGTGACCTCGTTCAGTCTATATGCCCACGTGCTAACTGCGAAGCTGAGTACTGATTACTGATTCGAAGAGTGCACAGTGGTATGTACGTATGACTGGTAGAGGGAGTCTGTACTGTTTTGAATTTAGCCTCCTTTGATATACACAATGTTCAAACAAAGAATGAGAATTTCACTCTGCAGCGGGGTGTGCGCTGATATGAAACTTCCTGGCAGATTAAAACTGTGTGCCGGACCGATACTCGAACTCGGGACCTTTGCCTTTCGCGGGCAAGTGCTCTACCAACTGAGCTACCCAACACGACTCATATCAGCGCACACTCCGCTGCAGAGTGAAAATCTCATTCTGGAAACATCCCTCAGGCTGTGGCTAAGCCATGTCTCCGCAATATCATTTCTTCCTGGAGTGCTAGTTCTGCAAGGTTCGCAGGAGAGCTTCTGTAAAGTTTGAAAGGTAGGAGAAGATGTACTGGCAGAAGTAAAGCTGTGAGGACGGGGCGTGAGTCGTGCTTGGGTAGCTCAGATGGTAGAGCACTTGCCCGCGAAAGGCAAAGGTCCCGAGTTCGAGTCTCGGTCCGACTCACAGTTTTAATCTGCCAGTAAGTTTCAATGATCACGAAAGTTTGACACACAGTTTGAGGATTACTAATAACTGTTATCTTAGCGTCGTCTGCTAGGTCTGTTCGTATAGTGTCCCGATGCCGAGCGAATACTTAGCTGATACTGAGCGGTTGAGGCAGGCAGGAGAGGCGTTTATATTCTCCTCCTGTAGAGGCCGCTGCTGTCGTGCTGCTGTCCTAGTCAGCGCAGCATTGGCCGGCGTCGTCTCACCGCCTTCTTTCTCTTTGCTCTTGCGATCTTCGTCTTCGTTCCGGCGCTTGTGGTTGCGCCAGCGCAACAGTAGTGCTAGACAAAGTGGCAGACAAGTTTTCTTCCATATCTCCTTAAGGGGCTCCGGAAAGGCTCAAAATAATGAAAAGTTCAATTTTTACTTTTTTGCGTTTTCTCAATCTGCAGACTATTACCTTTTAATAGATATATAATTTATTCAATTCCGAAGACTACAACTATTTTTAAATTTTTTTTGAAATGTGTTCTACATGTGCGTGACCCACTGTGGCGCTGTTAAACTGCTGCCAAATGGTGTTATTATTAACGTCCGTGTTCATCAGGTACATTTTAGTGATGTGAGATAAAGTATGTGTTGTGGCTAACCTGTGTTGGTTCAATATATATCGCTGGTGTGATTGTCGATTGTTTCATGTTTATTTACTCTGTCGTTATCTCGAAAATATTCGTAATTAATTCTGTTTCTTGAGTCTCTGTTTTGTTGAATAATGAGTAAAAGTAAAGTTATTAGAAATCCTCTGAAGGCTTTTAAGAAAAGGAGAAATGTTGGAAAGCCAAAGGTATGTGTTATTATGGGAATGAAGATAGGTTCTAACATGGTACGAGCGATGCTTGCTTTAGACAAGGAGCGCTTTCCGGCTGCAGACAGGGCTGTAAAGAGTCTAGAAATACAAGCAAGAGTAAACAGGAGGAGGAACAAGAGGAAGCTGGAGGAGGAGTTTGCAGAGGATGAAGATAATTCATCCTATGGACCTGGAATGCACTAAAAAGATAATCCAATCTTTGTCGCTCGATTCCCAAAACTTTTATTTTCTCATACTAATTACATGTTTTCTAAGGATCTTCCAAACATATTTGTTTCAAACTTTCAGTAAATGTTACACAGTACCTTCTGCATAATAAACACAGCCTTTTTCCAAAAAACTGTACATTTTTGAATATATAAATAAAAAATTGCAAAAAAATATTGTGAATTTTCATTGCAATTGAAAAAAAAATCATCTTTAATAACTGAACTAAAATTTTGTAAACACAGGGATTTTACAAAATCACAGGTAGCCCATATTCCAATAAATAATCTGTAAAACGTTCAACTTCCTACCTCAAATACTTTGAGAGGAAAGATGTAATTTATAAGCGTTATTTTAACATTGCAAGTATAGGGCGTTCCGGAGCCCCTTAAGCCGGCTTCGCCGGCCGCTGTGGCCGAGCTCAGTCCGGAACCGCGCTGCTGCTACAACGTCGTCTTCCCTCCATCGTTTCCCATTTGACGTCCCAAACACCTCCGTAACGCTTACGTGTTGTCCGAAGCCGGCCGGTGTGGCCGAGCGGTTCTAGGCGCGTCAGTCCGGAACCGCGCTACTGCTACGGTCTCAGGCTCGAATCCAGCCTCGGGCATGGATGTGTGTGATGTCGTTAGGTTAGTTAGGGCTAAGTAGTTCTCAGTCTCGGGGACTGATGACCCTAGATGTTAAGTCCCATTGTGCTCAGAGCCATTTGAACCATAAGCTGGCCTCTCCGACGCCAGGTTCACTGCCTCAAATTGTTCAGTGGAGCTTTCTCTGTGTCCAATTTTTACACGCTCTAACAGAAACACGCAATATAAATGACCTAGTGTCGGAAACTCTTTAAAGCTGTTCGCAGATGATACAGTTGTCTGTAAGAAAGACAGTATCGATTTGCGGAATGACCTCCAAAGGATTGATGAATTGTGTAGGCCCTGGCTGTTGACCCTGAACGTAAATAAGTGCAACATATTCCGCATACGTAGGAAAAGAAACGTACTACTGTAGAACTACACTGTTGATGGCAAATTTGTGGAAAGAATAACCACCGTAAAATATACAGGGTGAGTCACCTAACGTTACCGCTGGATATATTTCGTAAACCACATCGAATACTGACGAACCGATTCCACAGACCGAACGTGAGGAGAGGGGCTAGTGTAATTGGTTAATGCAAACCAAAAAAAAATGCACGGAAGTATGTTTTTTAACACAAACCTACGTTTTTTTTTAAATGGAACCACGTTAGTTTTGTTAGCACATCTGAACATATAAACAAATACATAATCAGTGCCGTTTGTTGCATTGTAAAATGTTAATTACATCCGGAGATATTGTAACCTCTAGTTGACGCTTGAAACCTCCGACGTTCAGTTGGGTGTTGTAACAAACAGCTACAACATACATCGCGTTTCTACAGAATGATCTGCCAACGTCGCTCGGAAATATCCCACTGGAAACGCGTCGACGTATGCGGTATCAGCATGATGGTGCACCTGCACATTCCGCAATTAACACTAGGCTGACCCTTGACAGGATGTTCGACGGGCGTTTCACATGACGTGGAGGACACCTCTTACACCTCTGGACTTCTTTCTGTGGGGTACGTTAAAGGAGAATGTGTACCGTGATGTTCCTACAATCCCAGAGGATATGAAACAACGTATTGTGGCAGCCTGCGGCGACATTACACCAGATGTACTGCGGCGTGTACGACATTCATTACGCCAGAGATTGCAGTTGTGTGCAGCAAATGATGGCCACCACATTGAACATCTATTGGCCTGACATGTCGGGACACACTCTACTCCACTCCGTAATTGAAAACGGAAACCACGTGTGTACGTGTATCTCACCCCTCATGGTAATGTACATGTGCGTCAGTGAAAAAGACCAATAAAAATGTGTTAGCACGTGGACGTAATGTGCTGTTTCAGTCTCTTCTGTACCTAAGGACCATCACCGTTCCCTTTGGATCCCTACGTAATTCGGTGCTCTCCGATACACACGATCGAACAGCGGAGGAGTGGTACTCAAGCGTCAACTTTAGGTTACAATATCTCCGGATGTAATTAACATTTTACAATGCAACAAACGGTACTGATTACGTATTTGTTTATATGTTCAGATGTGCTAACAAAACTAACGGGGTTCCATTTCAAAAAACGTAGGTTTGTGTTAAAAAAACATACTTCCGTACATTTTTGTAAGGTTTGTATTAACCAATTACACTAGCCCCTCTCCTCACGTTCGGTCTGTGGAATCGATTCGTCAGTATTTGATGTGGTTTACGAAATATATCCAGCGGTAATGTTAGGTGACTCACCCTGTATAGTGGTAATTGTCCCCACCGAATTTAACTGGATTACTCACATACAGGAAACAGCAGGAAAAACAGATGCCTGGCTGAGATTTATAGGAAGAAAATAGTTCAAATGGCTCTGAGCACTATGGGACTTTACCTCTAAGGTCATCAGTCTCCTACAACTTATAACTACTTAAACCTAACTGACCAAAGGACATCACACACATCCATGCCCGAGGCAGGATTAGAACCTGCGACCGTAGCGGTCGCGCGGTTCCAGATTGAAGCGCCTAGAACCGCTCGGTCACAGTCGCCGGCTCATAGGAAGAGAAGTGTATCTCATCCGCGAAGGAAGTGGGTTATAGCCGAGCGGTCTATTTGCCGGCACGGTAACTCAGCGTGTTCGGTCAGAGGGATAGTTGACCTCTGTAATAAAAAAACTGAGTTCATGGATCAACGACAAACTGAAATGGGTGTCTTGCGACGTCCGCCCCGAGCAGATACAATGAACAAAAACGAACAAAATGAGATTAAAAAAAAAAGCGGTCTAAGGCGCTGCAGCCAGGGACTGTGCGGCTGGTCCTGGCGGAAGTTCGAGTCCTCCCTCGGGCATCGATATGTGTGTTTGTCCTTAGGATAACTTAGGTTAAGTAGTGTGTAAGCTTAGGGACTGATGACCTTAACAGTTAAGTCCCATAAGATTGAAACACATTTGAACTTTTTTTATGTGGGTTATAAGATGCTTTGTTGCTGGTAAATCTTTCTGGTTATAGGTTGTGGTCCACGACTAAAAGTCGGGAAGACTCATCGGAGAGGCAACGTCTCTGAAGATGTCGAGCGCGGTTCTGGACGAAACGTTACAAACAGAAGAGTTCCGTGGACGAAGACCTTATGCCCCGAAAGGTTTCCCAGCAGCAATATCATCGGGTCAGGAAATCCTTCATTCGGTCATTATAAGGTGCTTCTTCGACCGTCGCTTGAGTATTAGTCATCAGTCTGGGATCCTTATAAGATAGGACTGACAGAAGAGATGAAGAAGATCCAACGAAGGGAGGCGCGTTTGCTCACAAGACGGTTTAATTGCGCGAGGGCGTTACAGATATGCCCAACGAACTCTATTGGCATACGCTACAAGAGAGGCTTTGTGCATGACGGAGAAATTCACTACTGAAATTTAGAGAAATTACTTTCTGGGGAGAATTGGACAATATATTACTTCCTTCCACATATATCTCGCAAAATAACCATGACGAAAAAATTAGAGAAATTAGAGCTGGTACAGAGGCTTACAGACAGTCATTCTTCCTAAGTCCTATTCATGAGTGGAACATGGAATGGAAGGGGTTGGGGAGGGGGGAGAGGGGGGGGAGAGGATAAGTTAGTGCTGCCTGAAGTACCCTCCCCCACACATCGTTGGATGCCTTCCGGACTATGACGTAGCTGTACATCAGAGAGCTACTCGGGAAGAATGCCGGACACCGCACAAAGTAAAAAACTGTACAGGATCTGTCGCAATCGAAAGCGACAGGAGACACGGGGTGAGGTCCGTCTCTTATACGAGGGATGTTCAGTAAACAACGATAGTATTTTTTTTGCGGCCGTAACTGCTACGCGCTACAACTTAAGGTGCGATTCCGAACACGGGGACAGCGGCCGACCGCGGCCGCGGAAGACAGATGGCAACGCTCCCGCCTGCAGTCGGTGCGTCGCGGAACGCAGCGACAGACAATCTATGCAGTTGCCGGGAACAACTGGGCGAGGCGAGATGTCTGTCAACACCGCCGCTGTTATTGCGCTGTTGTTGCAAGAGGAAGACGATGACATTTTATTTTTGCATTCCAGGAAAAGATGAAAACTGGTAATGCCTTTATATAAAAGTAGAACTGCAGAAGGTAGTTACACAGCAGTGATAAAAAGACATTTGTTAGGTGATGAAAATATCTTCAGGAGCTACTGTCGTTTAATTAAAAGACAGTTTAATTTCGTGCCCAGTTTTATTAAAGATGACATAATGCCACAGTGCCTAAGAAACGCAATAAGTGCAGAAGAAATCCGGCCGCGGTGGTCTAGCGGTTCTAGACGCTCCGTCCGGAACCGAGCGACCGCTACGGTCGCAGGTTCGAATCCTGCTTCGGGCATGGATGTGTGTGATGTCCTTAGGTTAGTTAGGTTTAAGTAGTTCTAAGTTCTAGGGGACTGATGACCACAGATGTTAAGTACCATAGTGCTCAGAGGCATTTGAACAATTTTTTGCAGAAGAAAAATTGTATTTGACGCTGAAATAACTCCACAAAATGTTATACATTATTAGATTGTGCTGCAGTTCCAAGACTTTGTGACAGAGTTGTGTAGGTTGAAGGGCTGCTGTTATCACTTGGCTGATGTGTGTTGGACTGTGCAGCCATTATTTCATAATCAGAAACGATCGTACTGATTTTTCTTTTGGCTTCTGCCTTATAAACTGGAGGTAAACTCCTTACAACCGTGCTGATGTGACGGAAAAATAAGTCAATATCATCATCTTTGTGTTCCATAAACGTTTTTAGTGATTTTTGCCTAATTTCGTCCCTTTCTTTACACATTTGTAATATGTATTGTTGTGGGTTGGCAGGAGAGCCAACACCGTGTTATTAGAGGAAGCCGAAAGGCACGCGTTTTAGCTCACGCAGGCTGGCGTGGGATCTGTAACAGGTCAAGGAAATTAGAATTTAGAAAAACGGACATAGCTGGTGGAATACTTAACTTCAATCCGTAAATGGTGAACGTCGCTCTTGACTGTACATTATTCACAATATCAATAGTAACTCAACATGGCGCCTTGCTAGGTCGTAGCAAATGACGTAGCTGAAGGCTATGCTAACTATCGTCTCGGCAAATGAGAGCGTATTTTGTCAGTGAACCATCGCTAGCAAAGTCGGTTGTACAACTGGGGCGAGTGCTAGGAGGTGTCTCTAGACCTGCCGTGTGGCAGCGCTCGGTCTGCAATCACTGATAGTGGCGACACGCGGGTCCGACGTATACTAACGGACCGCGGCCGATTTAAAGGCTACCACCTAGCAAGTGTGGTGTCTGGCGGTGACACCACATGTATCATCATTACTACGAACTTCTTTTCCGTGCTGGCACATAACGTTCATCGTTTGTTACCACAGATGTTTCAGCACTATTTCCTATTGTATGTGTTTCTGCCGTATCTTATTCCTGTGATGCCGAAAGGTCCAGTTGACGAGTTCGATCTCCACTGTCCTCTTGGCTTCCTTGTACTGTTGTCTGTGATGACGTCAATGTAATATTTGTTCCTCCAGATCTGTGTTGTGCAGCACTGTCAAGGAACGATAGCTGTTTGTGCCTTTTTGTTTTTGAATTTTTTGAGGCAGCAGAGCCCTTTCCTAATTTGCTTTTCTTCTTGAACCTGTAGTAATCGTCCCTTAAAAATTTCCACTTCTTCTTACAGTCATCACCTGTAAGTGGAAATTATATTGGCTGTATGTTTTCGTTTGTTTCAGATTCTTGGCCACAGGCGAAAGTTACCGGTCTTTACCATTTGCGTATCGGTTATCACCATCTTACATATCAAGAGTAGTTAAAAATGTTTTGAAGATATTAACAAGGGAAGCTCCCCATCACACCTCCCTCAGATTTAGTTATAAGTTGGCACAGTGGATGGCCTCGAAAAACTGATCAATCGAGAAAACAGGAAGAAGTTGTGTCGAACTATGAAAAAATTAGTAAAATATACAAACTGAGTAGTCCATGCGCAAGATATGCAACATCAAGGACAGTGGGAGTCAAGGAGCGCTGTGGTCCCGTGGTTAGCGTGAGTAGCTGCGGAACGAGAGGTCCTTGGGTCAAGTCTTCTCTCGAGTGTAAAATTTACTTTCTTTATTTTCGCAAAGTTATGATCTGTCCATTCGTTCATTGACGTCTCTGTTCACAGTAATAAGTTTAGTGTCTGTGTTTTGCGACCGCACCGCAAAACCGTGCGATTGGTAGACGAAAGGACGTGCCTCTCTAATGGGAAGCGAAAACATTTGATCGCAAGGTCATAGGTCAACCGATTCCTCCACGGGAAAACACGTCTGATATATTCTATACGACACTGGTGACGGCATGTGCGTCGCATGACAGGAATAAGTTGTCGACCCACCTAACTAGTACACTTGGCGAATGCGTAAAAAGATTCTTCTACCTTGCCCGATTTAGGTTTTCTTGTGGATGTGATAATCACTCCCAAAAAAGTGATGAAAACATAAGAAGTTTGTCACATAAACTGAAAATAAAAATTAAACTTTTCACTCGAGGGAAGACTTGAACCTAGGACCTCTCGTTCCGTAGCTGCTCTCGCTAACCACGGGACCACGGCGCTCTATGACTCCCATTCTCCTTGATGTTGCCTATGCTGCGCATGGACTACTCAGTTTGTATATTTTGCTAATTTTTTCATAGTTCCACACAACTTCTTCCTGTTTTCTCGATTCATCTGTGTTCAATTTTTCAAGGCCTATCCACTGTGCCAACTTGTAACTAAATCTGAGGGGGCTGCGATGGGGAGGTTCCCTTGTCAGAATAATGCTGCTGCCCATGTTGATGCCACCTTCTACTGAATCAGATTTCAGACGTATTGAAGAAGAATTTTGGCTTAAATGCAATATACCTAATTGTGTAGGCGCTATAGATGGAAAACATGTTCGCATAAGGGCACCAGAGACAAGTGGATCTCTGTTTTCTAATTACAAAGATTTTTTTACAAGTGTTCTGCTGGCTATTGTGGACGCAAATTGTAAATTCATTAGCGTTGATGTCGGCGCTTACGGAAAAAAGAGTCTCATAACGGTATATTTCAGAAATGGGCTATGGGAAAGAAATTAGACGTAAAGGAGTTTAATATACATCCACCAAAATGTTTGCCAGGCACAAATGTGGGTATGTGCGGCCAGTAGAGGCAGTCTCCGGTCACTATGCGATTCGGCGGCAGCGGCAGTACTGGTCCCTGACCGGATGCAGTGTTCGATTTGTGCTTTTACCAGTGGGGGGGGGGGGGGGGGGGGGATGTCTTAGGGGGTTAGTATAATTATATATGTTACTATCTTGGACCGTGGCGTTACCCATGGTTAAACAGTTATTTATAAACACATGTTAATGCCGAAACTCACTATTCACGCGTATGCACTATCAGAAAAGCCATCCCTTGTTATATCTTTAAAAGTACATTATAGGTAAAGCTTATTTACAAAATCATCTACATACAGGTATACGACGGGAATTCAAAAAGTAAAGGCACATTTGTGAAAAGCTGTACTTATGCTGATGATAGAAAATTGAAGGGCTCTGAGCACTATGGGACTTAACTTCTAAGATCATCAGTCCCCTAGAACTTAGAACTACTTAAACCTAACTAACCTAAGGACATCACACACATCCATGCCCGAGGCAGGATTCGAACCTGCGACCGTAGCGGTCGCGCTGTTCCAGACTGTAGCGCCTAGAACCGCACGGTCACTCCGGCCGACATAGAAAATTGAAACATGCGTTATTTTTCTACGTAACCTCCCTGGATTTCCATGCAGTTTTCACGACGTTTTACGAGTTTTTATTTATTTCATCAGAGGTTACGTTTTTCGGTTGCATCTGTAACCAATTTTGCACCGCAGCAATGACGTCTTCATCACTTTCAAATCTTCTTCCCTGTAGTGCTTCCGTTAAGGGTCCAAACATGTGAAAATCGCTTGGAGCCAGGTCTGGACTGTATGGTGGATCTTCCAGCACCTCGAATCTCAACTCCTTTATTGCGTCGGCTGTCCGTTTGGCAGAAAGTGGGCGAGCGTTATCTTCCTGCGGGACGACACCTCTTCAGTTTTCCACGACGTTTGGATCTGATTCCAGGTTTTAGTTTCGTACGCAACACATCACATCCACCACAGAATACAGACCTGGCTCTGAAGCCTCGTTTACGCTGGGGCGACGTCTTGCAACTTTGTGGCATGCTACGGAAATGTGGCGTGCGTCGTCTTGCAGCATGCTACAACAGGCAACATCTTGCGGCGTATGTTGCATGCGGCAGGTTAATTTATACCAAAGCAACAGAATTTTTGCCAGACGTGTGTCGGTCTTGCAGTATAAAGGATGATAAAAGTATCGCAGCGGCGGCCTACTTGGTACTTGCACATGCAGCTAACAACGGAAATGAAAACCAAAGGAAAAGAAAACGACGGTGGAAGAGAAGAATCCACGAAATAGTATCCTAGGCACCAGAAGCAGACGATGGTGCGTTATTTAGTAATGCGTGCTTTCGTCCCAGGCGCGATAGTCTGCGCCATACTGTTGCCAAAAGGTGGCCTAACGGTAAATGTGTAAGTAGGCTGTTTATATTTTCTTATTGGCAACGTTACGTAGCGCTCTGTATGAAAATCACTGGCTGTGCTGTGTGCAGTCTGTGGCTAGTTTGCATTGTTGTCTGCCATTGTAGTGTTGGGCAGCGGCAGCTGGATGTGAACAGCGCGTAGCGTTGGGCAGTTGGAGGTGAGCCGCCAGCAGTGGTGGATGTGGAGAGAGAGCTGGCGGAGTTTTGAAATTTGCAATACTGAATATCATGAACTGCTATATACATTATGACTTTTGAACACTATTCAGGTAAATACATTGTTTGTTCTCTATTAAAATCTTTCATTTGCTAACTATGCCTATCAGTAGTTAGTGCCTTCCGTAGTTTGAATCTTTTATTTAGCTGGCAGTAGTGGCGCTCGCTGTATTGCAGTAGTTCGAGTAACGAAGATTTTTGGTGAGGTAAGTGATTTGTGAAACGTATAGGTTAACGTTAGTCAGGGCCATTATTTTGTAGGGATTTTTGAAAGTCAGATTGCGTTGCGCTAAAAATATTGTGTGTCACTTTAGTGAATGTCTGAGTACGTTCAGTTTTGCCCAGCTGTTTGAAAAGCAAATAGTGTTAGAGGTTTATCAGCACAGTAATTCAGAAATTGTTCTAAGGGAACGTTTCAAATGTTCGCACAGGTACCGGGCCGGTCACCACCCTGTGTCAGGGCCCGGGGTGGGAATTTTAGCCCCCAGATCACCCAACTCTGTGGTACGACTGCTGCGGTATGCCTGCCACACTACTTCCCTCGCAAGTAAAGGGATGACGCACCTTAGACGAAAGCAACAATGTCAAAATGAGAATGATGATTTAGTTCAAATTCAAATGGCTCTGAGCACTATGGGACTTAACATCTAAGGTCATCAGTCCCCTAGAACTCAGAACGACTTAAACCTAACTAACCTAAGGACAGCACACAACACCCAGCCATCACGAGGCAGAGAAAATCCCTGACCCCGCCGGGAATCGAACCCGGGAACCCGGGCGTGGGAAGCGAGAACGCTATCGCACGACCACGAGATGCGGGCATGATTTAGTTCTAAATGTTTTGAAATGCTTACATATTAATACACTCCTGGAAATGGAAAAAAGAACACATTGACACCGGTGTGTCAGACCCACCATACTTGCTCCGGACACTGCGAGAGGGCTGTACAAGCAATGATCACACGCACGGCACAGCGGACACACCAGGAACCGCGGTGTTGGCCGTCGAATGGCGCTAGCTGCGCAGCATTTGTGCACCGCCGCCGTCAGTGTCAGCCAGTTTGCCGTGGCATACGGAGCTCCATCGCAGTCTTTAACACTGGTAGCATGCCGCGACAGCGTGGACCTGAACCGTATGTGCAGTTGACGGACTTTGAGCGAGGGCGTATAGTGGGCATGCGGGAGGCCGGGTGGACGTACCGCCGAATTGCTCAACACGTGGGGCGTGAGGTCTCCACAGTACATCGATGTTGTCGCCAGTGGTCGGCGGAAGGTTCACGTGCCCGTCGACCTGGGACCGGACCGCAGCGACGCACGGATGCACGCCAAGACCGTAGGATCCTATGCAGTGCCGTAGGGGACCGCACCGCCATTTCCCAGCAAATTAGGGACACTGTTGCTCCTGGGGTATCGGCGAGGACCATTCGCAACCGTCTCCATGAAGCTGGGCTACGGTCCCGCACACCGTTAGGCCGTCTTCCGCTCACGCCCCAACATCGTGCAGCCCGCCTCCAGTGGTGTCGCGACAGGCGTGAATGGAGGGACGAATGGAGACGTGTCGTCTTCAGCGATGAGAGTCGCTTCTGCCTTGGTGCCAATGATGGTCGTATGCGTGTTTGGCGCCGTGCAGGTGAGCGCCACAATCAGGACTGCATACGACCGAGGCACACAGGGCCAACACCAGGCATCATGGTGTGGGGAGCGATCTCCTACACTGGCCGTACACCACTGGTGATCGTCGAGGGGACACTGGATAGTGCACGGTACATCCAAACCGTCATCGAACCCATCGTTCTACCATTCCTAGACCGGCAAGGGAACTTGCTGTTCCAACAGGACAATGCACGTCCGCATGTATCCCGTGCCACCCAACGTGCTCTAGAAGGTGTAAGTCAACTACCCTGGCCAGCAAGATCTCCGGATCTGTCCCCCATTGAGCATGCTTGGGACTGGATGAAGCGTCGTCTCACGCGGTCTGCACGTCCAGCACGAACACTGGTCCAACTGAGGCGCCAGGTGGAAATGACATGGCAAGCCGTTCCACAGGACTACATCCAGCATCTCTACGATCGTCTCTATGGGAGAATAGCAGCCTGCATTGCTGCGAAAGGTGGATATACACTGTACTAGTGCCGACATTATGCATGCTCTGTTGCCTGTGTCTATGTGCGTGTGGTTCTGTCAGTGTGATCATGTGATGTATCTGACCCCAGGAATGTGTCAATAAAGTTTCCCCTTCCTGGGACAATGAATTCACGGTGTTCTTATTTCAATTTCCAGGAGTGTAGTAAGACCTATTAAAAAATGTTCAGTGTTTTGCAGCACAAATTTAAAAGTTTTACTGCAGTGCGTGGGAAATAAACATCCCAGGTTGGGATGCATAAACTAAAACCAGAGGAGGGGATGGTCTGTTGCAGAGGGGGGGGGGGGAAATCCCCCCCATCCCCCCCTGCTAATCGCACACTGACCGGCTGTGCGGTGGGTCTGGCGCCGAAGCAGGTATACGGCGTCAGGCGACGCTGCCGCCGCGGTCAGCACGCCTCACGTTGCAAACAATGGCAACCAGTGCTGCCGCCTGCAGCCGGTCGGTGCAGTCTGCGGTCTGCGATCGTGTTCAGAATCGCACCTTTAATCTCATAATATTCTGTTAGCTTAATGGGTTACAGACAGGCCGTACCAGTGTCGTTGCTACCACATCTGCTTCGCGCCTATGACAGCTGGGAAGGCTGAAACGTGTTCAGTACCGCGTACCACAGCCCCCCCCCCCCTCCTCCCAAGGGGATGTGGTAACACTAAATGGCGGCACGAGCTTACTCAAAAGAAAAAATCTGAAATAAAAACTGATTAATTCACTGAAAAGAAAAAAAAAAAAACAAGCGTAATACTTTCTGACATAATAAAAAATTTAAAATCGCATTTTCACATCTTGTAGATAGGACTCTATCAGTTCTGCATACTGCATTTGATAATTAACTTTTCAATAGTAAATTGAAAACCGGTTTGTAATTAGTAATGACTCCCTTGGGCCCGTTTTGCAGATTCAAACTTTTTGGACGACGTAATCAATCAGTTTATTGTGCGCTACTCGTAAGACAGAGAGCAGTAGAGAGCCGTCCATTCTGCTTCTGTCAAAGTAGCGGATCGGTGTTGCAAAACAGCAATAAATTAACTCAGTCTTCGTACTTTCTAAGTTTTGTAAATTCATAGTTTTACCCCAAAGTGCTGAGTATATACAGGGTGGTCCATTGATCGTGACCGGGCCAAATACCTCACGAAATAAGCGTCAAACGATAAAACTACAAAGAACGAAACTCCTCTAGCTTGAAGGGGAAAACCAGATGGCGCTATGGTTGGCCAGCTAGATGGCGTTGCCATAGGTCAAACGGATAACAACTGCTATTTTATAAATAGGAACGTACATTTTTTATTTCATATTCGTGTAGTACGTAAAGAAATACGCATGTTTTAGTTGGACTACTTTTTTCGCTTTGTCATAGATGGCGCTGTAATAGTCACAAACATATGGCTCACAATGTTCGACGAACAGTTGGTAACAGGTAGGTTTTTTAAATTAAAATACAGAACGTAGGTACGTTTGAACATTTTATTTCGTTTGTTCCAATGTGATACATGTACCTTTGTGAGCTTATCATTTCTGAGAATCCATGCTGTTACAGCGTGATTACCTGTAAATACCACATTAATGCAATAAATGCTCAAAATGATGTCCGTTGGTTGGTTGGTTTTGGGGAAGGAGACCAGACAGCGTGGTCATCGGTCTCATCGGATTAGGGATGGATGGGGAAGGAAGTCGGCCGTGCCCTTTCAGAGGAACCATCCCGGCATTTGCCTGGAGTGATTTAGGGAAATCACGGAAAACCTAAATCAGGATGGCCGAACGCGGGATTGAACCGTCGTCCTTCCGAATGCGAGTCCAGTGTCTAACCACTGCGCCACCTCGCTCGGTATTGATGTCCGTCAACCTCAATGTATTTGTCAATAGGTGTAACGACATTCCTCTCAACAGCGAGTAGTTCGCCTTCCGTAATGTTCGCACATGCATTGACAATGCGCTGACGCATGTTGTCAGGCGTTGTCGGTGGATCACGATACCAAATATCATTCAACTTTCCCCACAGAAGGAAATCCGGGGACGTTAGATCCGGTGAACGTGTGGGCGTCGACGACCAGTCCACCTGTCATGAAATATGCTATTCAATACCGCTTCAACCACACGCGAGCTATGTGCCGGACATCACATGTTGGAAGTACATCGCCATTCTTTCATGCAGTGAAACATCTTGTAGTAACATCGGTAAAACATTACGTAGGAAATCAGCATACACTGCACCATTTAGATTGCCATCGATGAAATGGGGGCCAATTATCCCTCCTCCCATAATGCCGCACCATACATTAACCCACCAAGGTCGCTGATGTTCCACTTGTCGCAGCTATCGCGGATTTTTCGTTGCCCAATAGTGCGTATTATGCCGGTTTACGTCACCGCTGTTGGTGAACGATGCTTCGTCGCTAAATACAACGCGTGCAAAAAAAACTGTCATCGTCCCCTAATTTCTCTTGTGCCCAGAGGCAGAACTGTTCACGACATTCAAAGTCGCCGCCATGCAATTCTTGGTGCGTAGAAATATGATTCGGATGCAATCGATGTTGATGTAGTATTCTCAGCACCGACGTTTTTGAGATTCCCGATTCTCAGCACCGACGTTTTTGAGAATCCCGATTCTCGTGCAATTTGTCCGCTACCGATGTGCGGATTAGCCGCGACAGCAGCTAAAACACCTACTTGGGCATCATTTGTTGCAGTTCGTGGTTGACGTTCCACATGTGGCTGAACACTTCCTGTTTCCTTAAACAACGAAACTATCCGGCAACGGTCCGGACACTTGGATGATGTCGTCCAGGATACCGAGCAGCATACATAGCACACGCCCGTTGGTCATTTTGATCACAATAGCCATACATCAACACGATCTCGACCTTTTCCGCAGTTGTTAAACGGTCGATTTTAACACGGGTAATGTATCACGAAGCAAATACCGTCTGCACTGGCGAAATGTTACGTAATACCACGTACTTACACCTTTGTGACTATTACAGCGCCATCTATCACAAAGCGAAAAAACTGGTCCAACTGAAACATTCATATTTCTTTACGTATTACACGAGTACGTAATAAAAAATGGGGGTTCCTATTAAAAAAAAAACTCAGTTGATATCCGTTTGACCTATGGCAGCACCATCTAGCGGCCCAACCATAGCGCCATCTGTTTTCCCTCTTCAAGCTAGACGAGTTTCGTTCTTTGTACTTTTTTTCGTTTGGCGCTTATTTCGTAAGATATTTGGCCCGGTCACTATCAATGGATCACCCTATATATATATATATATATATATATATATATATATATATATATATATATATATACTCCTGGAAATGGAAAAAAGAACACATTGACACCGGTGTGTCAGACCCACCATACTTGCTGCGGACACTGCGAGAGGGCTGTACAAGCAATGATTACACGCACGGCACAGCGGACACACCAGGAACCGCGGTGTTGGCCGTCGAATGGCGCTAGCTGCGCAGCATTTGTGCACCGCCGCCGTCAGTGTCAGCCAGTTTGCCGTGGCATACGGAGCTCCATCGCAGTCTTTAACACTGGTAGCATGCCGCGACAGCGTGGACGTGAACCGTATGTGCAGTTGACGGACTTTGAGCGAGGGCGTATAGTGGGCATGCGGGAGGCCGGGTGGACGTACCGCCGAATTGCTCAACACGTGGGGCGTGAGGTCTCCACAGTACATCGATGTTGTCGCCAGTGGTCGGCGGAAGGTGCACGTGCCCGTCGACCTGGGACCGGACCGCAGCGACGCACGGATGCACGCCAAGACCGTAGGATCCTACGCAGTGCCGTAGGCGACCGCACCGCCACTTCCCAGCAAATTAGGGACACTGTTGCTCCTGGGGTATCGGCGAGGACCATTCGCAACCGTCTCCATGAAGCTGGGCTACGGTCCCGCACACCGTTAGGCCGTCTTCCGCTCACGCCCCAACATCGTGCAGCCCGCCTCCAGTGGTGTCGCGACAGGCGTGAATGGAGGGACGAATGGAGACGTGTCGTCTTTAGCGATGAGAGTCGCTTCTGCCTTGGTGCCAATGATGGTCGTATGCGTGTTTGGCGCCGTGCAGATGAGCGCCACAATCAGGACTGCATACGACCGAGGCACACAGGGCCAACACCCGGCATCATGGTGTGGGGAGCGATCTCCTACACTGGCCGTACACCACTGGTGATCGTCGAGGGGACACTGAATAGTGCACGGTACATCCAAACCGTCATCGAACCCATCGTTCTACCATTCCTAGACAGGCAAGGGAACTTGCTGTTCCAACAGGACAATGCACGTCCGCATGTATCCCCTGCCACCCAACGTGCTCTAGAAGGTGTAAGTCAACTACCCTGGCCAGCAAGATCTCCGGATCTGTCCCCCATTGAGCATGTTTGGGACTGGATGAAGCGTCGTCTCACGCGGTCTGCACGTCCAGCACGAACGCTGGTCCAACTGAGGCGCCAGGTGGAAATGGCATGGCAAGCCGTTCCACAGGACTACATCCAGCATCTCTACGATCGTCTCCATGGGAGAATAGCAGCCTGCATTGCTGCGAAAGGTGGATATACACTGTACTAGTGCCGATATTGTGCATGCTCTGTTGCCTGTGTCTATGTGCCTGTGGTTCTGTGAGTGTTATCATGTGATGTATCTGACCCCAGGAATATGTCAATAAAGTTTCCTCTTCCTGGGACAATGAATTCACGGTGTTCTTATTTCAATTTCCAGGAGTATATATATATATATATATATATATATATATATATATATATATATATATATATATCATTTGCAGACGATCTAGCCATTTTAACTCGCAATCTTTCAACAGCCAGAAAACAGATTGAACTTCTGAAAGAAACTGCGGAAAAAGTAGTCCTGCAAGTATCTTTTGAAAAGAAAGAGTATAGGACTTGCAAGAAACAAGCACCAAAATTCATGGAGAGAAAATATGTCAACATTAAACGAGTCCCACAATTTAAATGTCTCAGTGAAACGATTCAGGAAAATGGAATATAAACGAAAGCCAAACAAGTCAGATGCCAGAAGATGGACACTGCTTATCGACTCACTCAAAATATCTACAGAAACAAATGTGTCTCCACGCACACAAAACTACGGCATTACAATACCGTCATAAAACCATAATGCCTATATGGATCAGAGACACTAATTTTAAACAGGAAAACAGACATAGGAAAAAATTCAAAAAAGGAAGAGAAGATCATAAGAGAAATTTTAGATGAACAGTTTCGGCTCAGAGGCAAACAGGAAATCAAACAATACTCTAGTATTCACAGTGACATTAGAAAACGCAGATTAACATTCTGTGGACACATCAAAAGAATGAATCCGGACAGACGTACATAGCAAATAGTTGAATTCTATGAAAACAAGAGTAAATCTAAAACAAACCCAATGAAATGGATTGGCGGAATCAAAACAGATCTGAAACTAGCAGGAATTACATCAGAGGATATCCAAAACAGGGAAATCTTCAGATCCGAAATTCAGAAGTGGCAGGTTCACCAAGAGGAGAAACCAGAAAATAAGACTGGAACAACGTAGTCTCAAGAAAGAAAAGAGTATGGGCACGAAGAAAACACAGGGAGGCAAATGCACGCCACTAAGTACTGATCATTCTATATATATATATATATATATATATATATATATATATATATATATATATATACTCCTGGAAATGGAAAAAAGAACACATTGACACCGGTGTGTCAGACCCACCATACTTGCTCCGGACACTGCGAGAGGGCTGTACAAGCAATGATCACACGCACGGCACAGCGGACACACCAGGAACCGCGGTGTTGGCCGTCGAATGGCGCTAGCTGCGCAGCATTTGTGCACCGCCGCCGTCAGTGTCAGCCAGTTTGCCGTGGCATACCGAGCTCCATCGCAGTCATTAACACTGGTAGCATGCCGCGACGGCGTGGGCGTGAACCGTATGTGCAGCTGACGGACTTTGAGCGAGGGCGTATAGTGGGCATGCGGGAGGCCGGGTGGACGTACCGCCGAATTGCTCAACACGTGGGGCGTGAGGTCTCCACGGTACATCGATGTTGTCGCCAGTGGTCGGCGGAAGGTGCACGTGCCCGTCGACCTGGGACCGGACCGCAGCGACGCACGGATGCACGCCAAGACCGTAGGATTCTACGCAGTGCCGTAGGGGACCGCACCGCCACTTCCCAGCAAATTAGGGACACTGTTGCTCCTGGGGTATCGGCGAGGACCATTCGCAACCGTCTCCATGAAGCTGGGCTACGGTCCCGCACACCGTTAGGCCGTCTTCCGCTCACGCCCCAACATCGTGCAGCCCGCCTCCAGTGGTGTCGCGACAGGCGTGAATGGAGGGACGAATGGAGACGTGTCGTCTTCAGCGATGAGAGTCGCTTCTGCCTCGGTGCCAATGATGGTCGTATGCGTGTTTGGCGCCGTGCAGGTGAGCGCCACAATCAGGACTGCATACGACCGAGGCACACAGGGCCAACACCCGGCATCATGGTGTGGGGAGCGATCTCCTACACTGGCCGTACACCACTGGTGATCGTCGAGGGGACACTGAATTGTGCACGGTACATCCAAACCGTCATCGAACCCATCGTTCTACCATTCCTAGACCGACAAGGGAACTTGCTGTTCCAACAGGACAATGCACGTCCGCATGTATCCCGTGCCACCCAACGTGCTCTAGAAGGTGTAAGTCAACTACCCTGGCCAGCAAGATCTCCGGATCTGTCCCCCATTGAGCATGTTTGGGACTGGATGAAGCGTCGTCTCACGCGGTCTGCACGTCCAGCACGAACGCTGGTCCAACTGAGGCGCCAGGTGGAAATGGCATGGCAAGCCGTTCCACAGGACTACATCCAGCATCTCTACGATCGTCTCCACGGGAGAATAGCAGCCTGCATTGCTGCGAAAGGTGGATATACACTGTACTAGTGCCGACATTGTGCATGCTCTGTTGCCTGTGTCTATGTGCGTGTGGTTCTGTCAGTGTGATCATGTGATGTATCTGACCCCAGGAATGTGTCAATAAAGTTTCCCCTTCCTGGGACAATGAATTCACGGTGTTCTTATTTCAATTTCCAGGAGTGTATATTGGCAGCGTGTAGAGAAGCGCAGGAATTTCAATGTCCTCTGTCTTCTCTACTGTACTGGCAACGTATGGTGTCCCTCACGCCTCTCCAGACTACAGTCTGAACAACATGGCAGAAACACCCGTCAGAGAAAAAACGTTTCTGTCCCATATATATATATATATATATATATTTGTGTGTGTGTGTGTGTGTGTGTGTGTGGGTGTGTATCTGTGTGGGTGTAGAAAGATCAAGATAGATCAAGTAACGTAAAATGCATAACGTAATAGCAACTCAGTGGAAATTAATGAATGTGCGAGGATATTTGTATTTTCAACATTGCGAGGATATGTTGCCAGCAGTCTCACGATTGTACACAGAAAACTGGACGTGACATGATCAGGGGTGAGCGCGTGATTATAGGCAAATTGTGTTGGCCCTACAATTGGAGGCAAATAGACCAGTTACGGTTTGAAATTTTGTCTAAGTCATCATTTATCCTCCTCCAGTCACTCGACATCACCACCTTCCTGTAGAGTACAACGTCATCAGCAAACGAGTCGTTCAGATCATTTTCGGATATGGGGAGTGTGAGTGGTCCTGTAACACTTCCCTGGGCCACTCCTGACGGAGCCCTTGTCTGTGATGAAGACTCGCCGCCTAGGACAACATCCTGTGTTCTGTTACCTGAGATGCCTTCGAGCCACTCTCATACACTTGAACCTAGCCCGTATGCTGGGACCTTCGTTAACGGTCTCCAGTGTCATATACACTACTGGCCATTACAATTCCTACACCACGAAGATTACGTGCTGCAGACGCGACATTTAACCGACAGGAAGAAGATGCTGTGATATGCTAATGATCAGCCTTTCAGAGCATTGACACAGGGTTGGCGCCGGTGGCGACACCTACAACGTGCTGACATCAGGAAAGTTTCCAACCGATTTCTCATACACAAACAACAGTTGACTGGCGTTGCCTGGTGAAACGTTGTTGTGATGCCTCGTGTAAGGAGGAGAAATGCGTACCGTCACGTTTCCGACTTTGATGAAGATCGCATTGTAGCCTATCACGATTGCGGTTTATCGTATCGCGACATTGCTGCTCGCGTTGATCGAGATCCAATGACTGTTAGCAGAACATGGAGTCGGCGGTTTCAGGAGGGTAATACGGCACGTTGTGCTGGATCCAAACGGCCTCGTATCACTAGCAGTCGAGATGACAGGAATCTTATCCGCACAGCTGTAACGGATCGTGGAGCCACGTCTCTATCCCTGAGTCAACAGATGGGGACGTTTGCGAGACAACAACCATCTGCACGAACAGATCGACGACGTTTGCAGCAGCATGGACTACCAGCACGGAGACCACGGCTGTGGTTACCCTTGACGCTGCGTCACAGACAGGAGCGCCTGCGATGGTGTACTCGACGACGAACCTGGGTGCACGAATGGGAAAACGTCATTTTTTCGCATGAATCCAGGTTCTGTTCACAGCATCATGATGGTTGCATCCGTGTTTGGCGACATCGCACATTGGAAGCGTGTATTCGTCATTACCATACTGGCGTATCACCCAGCGTGATGGTATGGGGTGCCATTGGTTACACGTCTCGGTCACCTCTTGTTCGCATTGACAGCACTTTGGACAGTGGACGTTACATTTCAGATGTGTTACGACTCGTGGCTCTACCCTTCATTCGATCCCTGCGAAACCCTACATTTCAGCAGGATAATGCACGACCGCATGTTGCAGGTCCTGTTTCTGGATACAGAAAATGTTCGAGTACTGCCCTGGCCAGCACATTCTCCAGATCTCTCACTAACCGAAAACGTCTGGTCAATGGTGGCCGAGCAACTGGCTCGTCACAATACGCCAGTCACTACTCTTGATGAACTGTGGTATCGTGTTGAAGCTGCATGGGCAGCTGTACCTGTACACGTGATCCGCGCTCTGTTTGACTCAATGCCCAGGCGTATCAAGGCCGTTATTACGGCCAGAGGTGGTTGTTCTGGGTACTAATTTCTCATGATCTATGCACCCAAATTGCGTGAAAATGTAATCACATGTCAGCTCCAGTATAAGATATTTGTCCAAGGAATACCCGTTTATCACCTGCTTTTATTCTTTGTGTAGAAATTTTAGTGACCAGTAGCGCACTTTCCCGAAATCTAGTGTTTCTGACGTTCCCTCCAAATAGGGTGGACGGGGAGTCCAAATCACTGTCGGGTGGTGAAGGCGTGGTAGCGGGCGCCAGCTGTGGAGCCTGGAGCGCTGCGGTGCGGCCGTCAGGTGACGACGCCCTGGCGTCGCGACGCCGCGCCGGCGCCAGCGGGGAGGTTTATGCGCGCAGGTGCGGCTGCCAGGTGCGGCGCTGCCTCTATTCCTGACGCCGGACCGGCAGCTTACAGTATAATGCGACGCAGGCGGCCGTCCGACACCTCACTGCCGAGAGCAGAGCGCAGAAAACGCCGCACCGGGTCACCAAAATGGTTGAAATGGCTCTGAGCACTATGGGACTCAACATCTGAGGTCATCAGTCCCCTAGAACTTGAGAACTACTTAAACTAACCTAAGGACATCACACACATCCATGCCCGAGGCAGGATTCGAACCTGCGACCGTAGCAGTCGCGCGGCGCCGGACTGAAGCGTCTAGAACTGCTCGGCCACCGTGGCCAGCAACCGCGTCGCTTTCCCCCGGTTAACACTACACACGGCTCTTCACCAGTGTTTATGCGTGCTGTTTATTTGTCATCGACAGCTCTGCTGTTCATAGCTGTTGATGGTAATAAATCCCATATTGCAGCCCCAAGGAACAAGTCGCGGAATCATCTTCGAGGACGTACGGGGCAATATACGGTAAGGCGACGAGGGAGGACTCGAACCTCCGCTGGGACCAGCGCACAGTCCATGAGCCCCGCCATCTGTATATGTGGACATTCCATTTTGGAAATCGTTAAGGAATGGAATATTACGAGATCCAGAGTGTCAAGGGAGTGTCAAAAATACCAAACTTCACCGCCTGTCAAGAGTGGCTGAGCGGTTCTAGGCGCTGTAGTCTGGAACCGCGCGACCGCTACGGTTGCAGGTTCGAATCCTGCCTCGGGCATGGATGTGTGTGATGTCCTTAGGTTAGTTAGGTTTAAGTAGTTCTAAGTTCTAGGGGACTGATGACCTCAGATGTTAAGTCCCATTGTGCTCAGAGCCATTTGAACTATTTTGAACCAAACTTCAGCCATTACCTATCTCTATGGACAACGCAATGACAGATGGCCTTCACTTAACGACCGAGAACAGCGACGATTGCGTAGAGTTGTCAGTGCTAACAGACCAGCAGTAGTCCGTGGAATAGCGGCAGAAGTCAATGTGGGGAGAACGACGAACCTACCCATTAGGATAGTGCGGCGAAATTTCGTGTTAATGGGCTACGGCAGCGGACGACCGACGCGAGTAGTTTTGCTAACGGCGCTACATCGCCTTTAGTTCGTTCCTGGCCTCAGATGAACATTAATGAAACAGAGAAACTGCAGGAACGGATCCCTTACTGGAAACTGAGGAAAAGAGGTCCTATAAACATGTGTCCGGGAATGCATCGTTGCCGCGGTTGATGGCGCTGACGAATGACAGTTCCTCTGATCACATACCGTGTGTTCCTTGTGTGTTGCGGGCTGTGATTGACGCAGTGGACTGTAAGCAAGCGGAATGTTCCAGTCACATGGTCAGAGGCATCGTCATTCGTCATTGCCATCTACTGTGGTAACGATGTATTTCCGAACACATCTTCATGGGACCTTTTTCCCTACGTCTCCAATCTGGAATCCATCACTGCAGTTTGTCGGTTTTGTTAATGTTCTGCCCGTGTTTTCTAAGGCCTCCTAGATACACCAGCATGACATCTGCCTCTACCGATGTGTACCCTGGTGGGAAAAATTCAACAGCGAAAGTAACTTTCGCATGATGTGTCGCTACTGAGTAACGTACTTAGCTGAAAGTCTGACCACAGATAGAAAGAACTGCCACAGCATAACGCAGGAGGTGCCTGAGTGAAATACTCGGTCCACCCGGCGCCTATATTCAGCGTCAGCATGCAACAGCCACTTACAGAGGGCAGGTGACAGCACTAGCAACGGTGAGGATATAAACGGAGTCGAGGGGATGCGGAAAACACAGCAGTCGTTACTGTAATGTGGAAATGGAGCGATTTACCTGACTCACAAAAGGGCACGATCATTGCTTTTGGGTCCCAATGGTGGAAGAATTTCCAAAACTGCTAACTTTTCAAATTGTTCGCATGCTGCCTTGCTTAAAGTTGTAAGGTGGCAGAATAAATGAAGGTCAGATTCGCACCATACATGAGAGCTGTATACATCGCAATGGGAAGGTGAATATGACACCTAACTTAATTCGACGGTAATGAGCAAATTTGCCTAGCAGTACATAATGCAAAAAGGGATGACATTCCGTCGATGGTAATTAACACACCGTTCCTATAATGCATGTTTGAGTGGAAGGTGAAACAAGCAGCGAGAGGTGTTTTAGTTTGGAATTCAGAGGGACGAGGGCAGAGGCAAGGCCGCACTACAGGGGGTCCCAGGGAAACCACTTAAAGGGGTGTCCCAGGCGGGAAGTCAACGACCAACCAGGTGACTCACATGGGAAGAGCGAGTATAATGGCCGATCTGAGGGACGACAGGAAAGAAAACTTTTAGAAAACTGAGTTTCGGAATCCCAAATAGATACAAAACAAGACCAGTGACGCATTTTCGAGCAAATGTCCAGCGAGTGGTACACACGTGGGAGAGTCAATGTACGCATTTAGGTGTCTGGAATGGGCGCAAAACGTCCGATTGGCGGAAACGCGCTAGGAAGGAGAAAAGAGCTAAAGTTTCGACGCAGTTTAATAGTAGGGACCTTGTGATTGGTAGAGAGAGTTTCCACAAAATAAGAGGAATGCTCCTACTGGTCGCCAAAAGCTGTGACGTGAAGAACGAAAGAACTCGGGTGGGGAGACAATTCGGCCATGAGGAAGACAAGACGGAAATTTTCGTGGACTCTTCTCTGAACTGGCGCCAAGTGCTGAATGGACTGCATAACGCTCTGTACGACGCAGAGGGGCAATTTGTGTGAACACTGCATTCACAGCGGCTGATATCCAGCTAGAAATTAGCTGTAGCATCGTTTAGCTCCAACTGTGGGGATACGAACCAGACAATTAATTAATTGTTCTTGCAACAACTGAGAGGGCAGTATAATATTCACGCTACTCCAACCATTTACGTGCATATCGCCACATTCTAAGACTAGGGATGAGTACATGTTCTCTCGCATAGCGAGAAACAGGTAAAGTTTCTGCTGGAGAATTCAGCAAAGGTGTAATTAGTTTTATAGGAATTTCAGCGCAAGAGAGCGGCCTAAGTTTCGACAGCTCACTGCAGCGTAAGGTAAATACGGCGTGCAGAGGTGTAAACTTGTTGGTTCACCGGTGTGTGTCCACTGTAAACTCGAGTGACCTTCGGTAATCTTTTGCTCAATTTGTCACATAACTAACCATCCACCATAGCCTTGATTGTCATCCTAAAAATAGTACCGAACTTTGAACGGCAATCAGACGATTTTCATAGTACTGACCAACATCATAACGTAAGTTTAGGAACAATTCTGTAAAGAAACTTCTAGTTAAACTTTAATATTGTCGTGTTTAGGATAATTTAACCTTCTGAGAGTTAATATGTAATATTGTTGGGTTTAAAATTATTTCACTTTTTGATGTTGATGAGATGCATTATGCCGATAACTGCTTTTTTTTTTTTATTTGTGAAAGTATCATTTAGGAGATTGTTCTAAATTAATTATTCAACAAACCTGCATCTGAGTGCGTCTGTGAACTTGTTTCTTGCACTCCTCCATTTTGCCAGGAATGCATTCAAGAGAATAATGCCGTTTGAACAATGGCATTAAGATGACTCTGGAAAATTAACTTTTGCCCCTGATGTTTACGTGGTTCTTTCATTGGTGGTTAACTTTAGTTTGCTACTCATTTTCATATTCAATACAAGCAAAGGATGTGGATTATGATCCACGCTGTTAGATTTACACACAATGTTGATCTCGATATATATATTGTTAAAATTTTAAGTCATACACAAAACCTACCATTCCCAACATTTTTGTAGCACGAATCACTATTACAAAAAAATTTTACCAAACGCTTACTGTGTCAAACCTTGGACATACTAATCCTAACTCTGAACATTATGTAACAAAACCAATTTGAAATCATTGTATATCTTCTCTCATTTACGTGCTGAAGTTTGGTCAGGGGCAGCGAGCGCGACCTACCTTAGAGCTGTCACCACACGACTGCTCCTCCGGGCACGGGCACCTACCTGCGACTCCCCGGTTTGTTTACTGCACGCGCCCAGCTCTCTGAACCATCAAAGATCCTCCTACTCAAAGATATTATACTCGTTCCACCTCGCGGTTGGCAACTACCGACTATTTTCTGGAGCTACCCTGATCAAACCTTAGCACATACCTTTCAGTTGTCAAATTGAAAACTGTGTAAAAGCTTGTATTTTTGTGCTGATATTGCGACATTAAGCATGTCATTTCAACTTACACAGTTGTCTTCAATCCTAGAATAAGTAAACCAAAAAACATTGCACCTTACGAAGTATGGCAAAAAGACGCTATCCAAAACCGGCCTCGAGGCAGCTTTGGTGCATTAAGAACCAGAGATACCATGGGTGAACGACGGCGGTGATATGTACGTGGCGAACTGTTGAGCATCTGGCCGCCCCGATGAACCAAGTTTATATCAACAGTGCCTGCTCCATCACCGTTAAGAGAACACTGCCGTGTGTGGGCCTCTGCAGCAGATGTCTGGTGCATACACTGTTGCAGCCAGCAGTTCATCTGTGACGAAGGCTAGAATTTGGTCTGAAGAATGTTTCCGTTGCATTCCCTGGGCGATATCGCCATTCTGGAGGGCAATATCGATAAACAAAAGTATGCATCTATCCTTGAGGACCACGTTCACCCTACATGTAGTTTGTTTTTCCTGGGCATGATGGTGTCTACCAGCAGGATATGCAACGTGTCACACAGCTCGCATTCTACGTTCGTGGTTGGACGAGCAGGATCAGACGATTGTCATGTGATTCTTCTTAGACTTCAGTGAAGTCTTTGACGCAGCAGAATTCTCGCATTCAAGACGACGACGGTTCAAACCTGGGTCCTGCCATCCTCATTTAGGTTTTCCATGATTTCCCTAAATCGCTTCGGGAAAATGCCGGAGTGGATCCTTTGAAAAGGCGCAGTCCACTTCCTTCCCCATCCTTCCCTCGCTGTTTGGTCCCTCCCTCCTCCCCCCCTCAAATCAACCAACCAACAGTCGACTTCGACATTTTACTTGGCAAACTTCTCGCCAAGTGCCTCATATCTGACTTCTCGCCAGCGATACGTCATGACTAGTGAAACAAAATCACAATGGAGGTGGCAGTATCAGGCGTCCCCCAGGGTTCCATATTAGGTCCTATATTCTAAAATGATGTGTCATCAGTTTTGTTCAACTGCAAATACCACATGTACGCTGATAACCTACAATTGTATCTAACTGCAGATAAGTTGAGGACAACTACCAAGAATCTGAAATAAAGTTCTACTACATATTACAGGATTTACATGCCTGATGATACATACATCATAAATATCACTTCAAACCTCACTGGTTAATTAATGAGTGAGTAGATTAAGTAATTGCACTGTATTGTATTAATTCTGAATTGAGGCAAAATTACGCAACTTAAGAGTTGGCCATTTGTTAATTTCACGTACGAAGCTGTATATTTACCTACTAAAATGTACTTTAAACAACGTCAATGATTAGATGGACTGCTATATTTATGGATGCAGTGAATATTATTCAGAGGGTGTTTACTGTTTATATTTATGAGCAGGCAACTTCATTGTATACTAAGATAAACAAATACTGCAAAGACGTAACAACTACCAAAGAAACTAAATTGCTCCTAATCTTTCCTATCCTACCGGACACTAAGTCCAAAGATTTAAAAAAAAGTCACCTGCTTGTAACAGGAATTTCTTTGACCAAGACAATTTGATACTTAGCCAACTGTCATTCAGTCAAGATGGTGTAGTCAGCAATGAAACAAAGCAGTAGGCTCCGTCATAAATATCGACTCTTAGACAATGTGTCTAATAGTGTATTTTAATACGGCAGTATATCATCTTAGGCAGTTAATAACACTTGTAAGTAAGCATTACAAATATGGATGCTTATGTGTTTATATTTGTTATGTATTTCAGTGTTATTGTCTGATCTGATTTCAGAAAACAATTGGTAATGACATTTTGGAGCCTAAATCATGATTGTGTAAGTGTAAATCTAACACTGTAAATAAACAACAATCTAATAGCGGTATTGACTTTAAAACAAAAAAGAAAAAAAAAAAAAAGAAAAGAAATCTGAATGCTGGCCTGTGTGCACTGTCAAACTGGGTGCAGGCTATAGGGTTAACGACGAACTCATCCAAACCCCAAGCGGTATTGGCTATTCAGGGGTCATAAACTCTAATTATCTTGAATCTCTACCATCTTTAATCTTAAATGGGACAAAGCCCTCTCCTTCAACAAAGAGCCTAGGACTAATAATAGATGAGAATATAAATTGGCCTGAACACATAAGTGGAATGTGCAAGACGGCCCTACAAAAATACAAAAAGCTATTCCCTCTTGACCCGAAAAAGAAACTCGTACAGTTATTGATTAAAGCACAATTAGTTTGCAAGCCGTTTCTATGGAAAGCTCACGGTGGCTAGAACTGGATATGAATGTCTGTGCTCGTTATATCTGCGATGTTAGAATCTTTCATCACATTTCACCATAATACGCACAGCTATATTGGTAGCGTGTAGAGAAGCGCAGGAATTTCAATGTCCTCTGTCTTCTCTACTGTGTTGGCAAGGTACGGTGTCCCTCACGCGTCTCCAGACTACAGTCTGAACAACATGGCAGAGAAAAAACGTTTCTGTCCCACTCCATCGTTCACCCACTTTCTCTAAGTGCGTCTCATCAGCAGGAACCCGACTCTCGAGTAACCTCCTGCAGTCGATTACAGAACTAACTTACACTCCTGGAAATGGAAAAAAGAACACATTGACACCGGTGTGTCAGACCCACCATACTTGCTCCGGACACTGCGAGAGGGCTGTACAAGCAATGATCACAAGCACGGCACAGCGGACACACCAGGAACCGCGGTGTTGACCGTCGAATGGCGCTAGCTGCGCAGCATTTCTGCACCGCCGCCGTCAGTGTCAGCCAGTTTGCCGTGGCATACGGAGCTCCATCGCAGTCTTTAACACTGGTAGCATGCCGTGACAGCGTGGACGTGAACCGTATGTGCTGTTGACGGACTTTGAGCGAGGGCGTATAGTGGGCATGCGGGAGGCCGGGTGGACGTACCGCCGAATTGCTCAACACGTGGGGCGTGAGGTCTCCACAGTACATCGATGTTGTCGCCAGTGGTCGGCGGAAGGTGCACTTGCCCGTCGACCTGGGACCGGACCGTAGCGACGCACGGATGCACGCCAAGACCGTAGGATCCTACGCAGTGCCGTAGGGGACCGCACCGCCACTTCCCAGCGAATTAGGGACACTGTTGCTCCTGGGGTATCGGCGAGGACCATTCGCAACCGTCTCCATGAAGCTGGGCTACGGTCCCGCACACCGTTAGGCCGTCTTCCGCTCACGCCCCAACATCGTGCAGCCCGCCTCCAGTGGTGTCGCGACAGGCGTGAATGGAGGGACGAATGGAGACGTGTCGTCTTCAGCGATGAGAGTCGCTTCTGCCTTGGTGCCAATGATGGTCGTATGCGTGCTTGGCGCCGTGCAGGTGAGCGCCACAATCAGGACTGCATACGACCGAGGCACACAGGGCCAACACCCAGCATCATGGTGTGGGGAGCGATCTCCTACACTGGCCGTACACCACTGGTGATCGTCGAGGGGACACTGAATAGTGCACGGTACATCCAAACCGTCATCGAACCCATCGTTCTACCATTCCTAGACCGGCAAGGGAAATTGCTGTTCCAACAGGACAATGCACGTCCGCATGTATCCCGTGCCACCCAACGTGCTCTAGAAGGTGTAAGTCAACTACCCTGGCCAGCAAGATCTCCGGATCTGTCCCCCATTGAGCATGTTTGGGACTGGATGAAGCGTCGTCTCACGCGGTCTGCACGTCCAGCACGAACGCTGGTCCAACTGAGGCGCCAGGTGGAAATGGCATGGCAAGCCGTTTCACAGGACTACATCCAGCATCTCTACGATCGTCTCCATGGGAGAATAGCAGCCTGCATTGCTGCGAAAGGTGGATATACACTGTACTAGTGCCGACATTGTGCATGCTCTGTTGCCTGTGTCTATGTGCCTGTGGTTCTGTCAGTGTGATCATGTGATGTATCTGACCCCAGGAATGTGTCAATAAAGTTTCCCCTTCCTGGGACAATGAATTCACGGTGTTCTAATTTCAATTTCCAGGAGTGTATTACCAGCTTCAGAAGATAGTTAATCACAATATCTACTAATGAAGTAGCAAGGATTCCCACTGTCCCTGCACACGCTTGTTACTGCTGTACATCCTTCTTTCCAACCAAATCTTCCTTCTTTCCCAGTATTCTTAGCTGGTGCAGTCTCCTTAAATACTCTTTCCCCATAACTGGCAATATCAGAGAGCACGTATTTTGTGTACTTACAATTTTTTTTTATATCTGCCGGTATTATTATTATTATTGTTATTACTATTGTCAATATTAGTAACAGCAGCAGCAGAAGTACAGATACTCCCACTATTAACTTTATTAGTTTATGGACAATTTTATTTACTCGCATAGTCTCTGTAGACAGTGAAATCATTTTAAGGGTATTTCCAATTTAAAATTGTTATTTCATACGGAATTGTGACGATAATAGGTACTGTATGTGTGAAAACCATATCCAATATATGAGACAGACTGATTCCCCTAATCAGTTCAGGTTAAATCAATGGATACGAAAATGTAAATGTTGTTTTGTTGAAAATCGGGTATTTCCGAAAGTTCTTGGCCGATTGCTTTGAAATTTTGACACAATGTTGAGTTCTAATGCGGGTGTGTTTTTGGGTATGTACTTTAACATTATATATAGTGAAGTGTTATTGGCAGACAGAAAAGTTGTGCTCATGGCTTTTTGGTTTATTTTTAGACTACTGCTTGAGAAACTGAATTTGCAATAACAATAAACAATATTCAAGACCAGAGAGAGAAAGGAGAAGGAAGAGGAGAAGGACAGAGGGGTGGGAGGAAATGGATACAGAAAACGGAAAGAGGAGAAGGACAGAGGGGTGGCAGGAAATGGATACAGAGAACGGAAAGAGGAGATGGACGGAGAGGGGGGACAGGAGCAGATGGCGAGAGAGCGAGGAGGAGAAGATGGACAGCGAGAGTAGGACGAGGTGACGGACAGAGAGATGGGGCAGACGGACAAAGAACGGCGGTGGGGGAAATTGGGAGACCAAGGCAGAGAAGAAGATTAGGGCGTATATCCAAATCCCACACATATTAGAAACGTGAGCCGTAGTTGTGTCCGGCTCTTCGAAAAACGCGCCAGGCGGAGTGCTTTCGCTTCGCGTCTAGTGTTTACAGTGGCGCTTTCGGTTTGGCGCGCTGTTTGGATCGCTACCGCCCTCTGGCGGGAGGTGAAGCAAGTGTTCGGTCGCGCGACGATCGAGGAGTACGCACTGGGCGGTGACCGAGAGAGGTGGTGGCGCGAGCGGGGCCCTGCTTTTTGGGGTCGCCAACTGCTCGCCACGAGCTTTGGCCGACCTCTCGGCTGTCAGGGGCTAAGTCTGCCCTACCCGCACATACGTGGCTTACAGAGCTGAGAAGGCGTGGTGCAGGAGATCAGCGCGTGCGACCGTATCTGCTCTTGTCGGCCGTTGAAACCACTGGCAGCGTCTGGCTCTGACGAGCATAAGGAAGTGCAACGTGTTCCCGGCGCTAGGGGAGAGCGTGAGAAGTTGAGTACTGTGACAGAAGGTTTTCGAGTTCTAGTAAAGTGTATGAGTTTCTTCACCAGTGGTTTCGTTGGGGTCTTCGCACCACAGTTTTCGTTTGCCTGTCCGCGGATATGTGCTAATTGCTTCTGGGCCGTTTTCATTCACACCTCGATTAGTTGATTTAGGGTCGGTGTCGCGGGTCTCCGTGGTTCGGAGTCTGTGCAGGCGCCGCCCTCGCTGCCTCTTCTGGTTTTGGGTAACTCGGGGAGTTGGTGGCTTGTAATGGAAGTTTTGGGGCTGATCTGCTGTGGCCCTGTGGACCACCAGTAACTGTTCCGCCTATTGTGATCTGGGCCACTTTAGACGTGTCACTCCCCGACCGAGCTAAGGAAAAATTTTTTTGGCAACTACCTTAAATGTGGAGCTTTGTGTGCTGGGTTATTCACATTTATCTCGTAACAAATATTATGTAACTGGCGAGGGCCAACTAATTTTGCTTAGTACAAGCTAGCTACTTAAAGTTTTTTTTTTCTCACTTATTGACGTAACAAGTTTAAAATTTTCTTATTGTTTACGTCATACCTAGCAGTATCCTTTACATAGAGAAAATTTGCCAGCTATTTAAAAGAGTTGTTTTTAAATTGTTGTCTTATATATATCAGGTTTAAAATCTTATTATTGGGAAGTTGTTAACGACATACCTTGCAATCTCGTTTTCATCAAGAAACTTCGTCAGGTGTTGGAAATTGTTTTCGAAATTTAAAAAAAAAATCCTGGACTAAAAAATGTATTATTGAGAAAGTCTTTTAAAGTAGAAAGGTATCATTAGCAGTGCGTGTTATTTCACCAGCACCTTCTGGCCCCTACTTTCATGACAACGTTTCGGAATAACATGTGTACTTGAGTTGTTGTTTGTGAACCGCCCTAATTGATGATTCAAAACGCTTGCGTTCTCTTTTATTTGTTTTGCATTTAAGCAGACTGATCTACAGGAAAGCGTAGCCAGGTGGAGCTAGTCAATAAATTAAGTAAATAAATAGATACGGGTAAGAGAATGGAGAATGTAACTGGTCACGGTGGTCCAGAAGCTGGAAGCGCAGCTCAACTAGAAATGAGGTCCAGCGAGCGAGCCACCAGGAGAGCGCTCACCGCTTACCCCCTGAGGACAGCTCGCGCCCACCTCCAGCTCCCTCCAGCCTGGAGACGGCTGTCAGAGCGGCCGGCCGCTATGAATACCTGCGGCGCGCTGCGGCCTCCCTCGCACCTGCAGCTGGCGCCCGGGCTGCCGCCATCCATCTCGGCCGTAACCGCCGCGGAGCGCGCCAGGAATAGCCGGCCGCGCCGGCGCGGCGGTCCCGGCGGCTCACAGACCCTCCAGCCGCGAGTGTAGGCCTGCCGGCGCGAGGTGGCGACTGCCAGAGTCCGCCCGAGTCGCCACCTGCTGGTTGGTCCGGGCGCTAACGAGGCGAAAGCGCGCGGTCGTCTGGGCGGGCAGTGTGGGAGCCTCAACCGTTCCGTGGTCGATGACACAATCACACACCACACACACACCCACACCCACACATACCACCAACCCTCCCACCCAGCCCCACCCACCCACACCCACACCCCCCACACACACACCCACCTACCCACACACAAACATACCACCCACCCACACACACACCCACACACACATACCACCCAGGCCCACACACCCACCAACCCACCCACCCACCCACCCACACACACACACACACACACACACCTCCCTCCCACACACACACACACACACACACACACACACACACACACACACACATACCACACACCCTCCCACCCAGCCCTACCCACCCACCCACCCACCCACACCCACCCACCCACCCACCCACCCACCCACCACCCACCCACCACACACACACACACACACACACACACACACACACACACACACACATACACACACAAACACACCACCCCCCCCCACACACACACACCCACACTTACCACCCACCCTCCCACCCAGCCACACTCACTCACCCACCCACCCTCCCACACAGCTGCACTCACTGACCCACCCACCCACCCAGCCACACACACCCACACACACACACACACACACACACACACACACACACCACACACCACACACCCACCCACCCACACACACACACACACACACACACACACACACACACACACCACCCACCCAGGCGCGCACACACACACACACACACACACACACACACACACACACACTCTGACCAGCCGAAACATTATGACCGACATCCCGTGCCCACACGCCTTGCTGGAACATGACGCGGTAATCATTAGGCTCCTACATAATAGGCTCCATCGTCTGGCATGTTTTCTCGATCTCCATGGATTCGACAATGTTCACCTCGTCGGTGGTTAACCTATTCCCGAAACTTATTACAGTATTTGTTATAAAATCCGAGGTGTTCAAAAAGTCTCTCCGCAGTGCCGTATGATTGTTACCCGCACTGCAGCAGGGTCGTTTGCCGAACGTACATTCATTTATCTATTCTCAGTTCTACGTGATATGCTCTCTAGAAATTTCGATATTTCACTAACAAGATCTATTCTCCATGCCCAAAAAATAATAGAAATATACGGGGTGTTCAAAAAGTTTCTCTGCAGTGCCGTATGATTGTTAGCCGCGCGTGCCGTATGCCGCAGTGAATATATCGATATGAAACTCATTGAAATACAAGTTATTAATTTATTGAATATTGATTTTTACTTCCAAAGTTTCACATTGAGAGTGTCCCCCTGCTGTTGAATACACAGTTCAATTCGTACTAATCAAGTTTCCAAACACAACCTCTAACATGTCTTCTGTAACAGAAGCAGTGAAAGTGGATACTGCAGTTTTCAGTTCATCGATGGATTTTGGATGGTTTTATAGACAGTTGCTTTCGCTGCACCCCAGAAGAGCAGGTCAGGTGGTGTTAGGTCAGGCGATCGTGGAGGCCAAAGTCCATGTGAAATTTTGCGATCATCGAAACCATCAGCAAGCACTGACATTGAAACGCGAGCTGTATGCGCGGTTGCACCATCTTGTTGAAAATAACCATCCAGTATTTCACTTAACAGAAGTTCTCCAACGAATGGGTACAGAATTTCACTACAGTATAGTTGTGCGTTTATTGTTTCGTTGAAAAATATGGGACTCACAATCCGACGTCTAGAAATTGGAATCCAAACTCCTATTTTCACAGGATGAAGTGGTTCCTCATCAATACACAGTGGATTTGCAGTACTCCACATAAGAGAATTTTGCGACTTCGTGTATCCGGATAAATGAAACCACGCCTCAGCAGTGAAAATGTTTCATTAAGAATACCCTTTCCATTCTGTTGAACGAAATTTTTGAACCATTCACAATAAAGCAGTCTTTTGCCATTATCAGTATCACGACTGTCACTTTGTATGGGAAAAGTTCTAATTTTTTCCTTACAGCTGTGTGGACCGTTCCGACACTAACATCGATTTCCTGGGAGAGTTTTCTGACTGACTTGTTCGGACTCGTGGACATTTTATCGGAAATATCGAGTAGTTTATTCTCAGACAAAACGCTAGGATGACCACTTCTCGGTGCATCTATCACTGAACCCGTACTTCGAAATTTGTTAATCTAATCTCGTACAGTATCGCGATGTGGGAGTGTTTTCTCCGGAAAAACTGAATTAAATGTTTGACGAACTGAAACTGTGTATTTACCGACAGCTCTGAACTCTTGTTCGACTAAAAACACGCGTTCTTCAATAGTTACCACTTTAACAGTGACAAAAACGAAACAAAGGAACTAAACTTAAACGTTCACGCCAACACGTAACGACACACACCAACGATACTACTGACGCTGGCTAAGATAAACGAAACAGTGGAACGTTGGGAGAGTCCACTTGAAGGGAAGTAACCCAGGCAGGCGAACAATCATACGGCACTGCTGAGAGACTTTTTAAACAACCCGTATCTAATACCCCATGTAGGAAGTGTACTGGAGAGTAGTTAATGTGTATAGAGAGACACTGACGAAAAAAACACGAACAAATAATAGAGAGTACTAAAATATCGGGAATACGTTTGTCTAGGTAACATATTTGATTAACATTGACATTGCAATTAACATTGCAAGATCACAGGTTAATGTAAGCTCTAGATAAGCCATGACAAATGTAAAATACTGGTAACTTGAAACCTCCTGGCAGATTAAAACTGTGTGCCCGACCGAGACTCGAACTCAGGACCTTTGCCTTTCGCGGGCAAGTGCTCTGCCATCTGAGCTACCGAAGCACGACTCACGCCCGGTACTCACAGCTTTACTTCTGCCAGTATCTCGTCTCCTACCTTCCAAACTTTACAGAAGCTCTCCTGCGAACCTTCTGTAAAGTTTGGAAGGTAGGAGACGAGATACTGGCAAAAGTAAAGCTGTGAGTACCGGGCGTGAGTCGTGCTTCGGTAGCTCAGATGGTAGAGCACTTGCCCGCGAAAGGCAAAGGTCCCGAGTTCGAGTCTCGGCCAGCAATCATGTACAGTGGCTGAACCAAAAACTGAGCCTTATCAGGCGTTAGCACAATGCAACCCGCTGAAGATGCCTAAATTAAATCAAGCCACTCGTCACTTTTTGTTTAGTAACGTGTATTGCAAATACATAGAAAGAAGGATCCTTTATTGTATGATTATTTGATAGCGGAACAAACACTGGTAGCAGTTACTTCTGTAAAATATTTGGGAGTATGCGTGCGGAACGATTTGAAGTGGAATGATCATATAAAATTAATTGTTGGAAAGGCGGGTACCAGGTTGAGATTCATTGGGAGAGTCGTTAGAAAATGTAGTCCATCAACAAAAGAGGTGGCTTACAAAACACTCGTTCGACCTGTACTTGAGTATTGCTCATCAGTGTGGGATCCGTACCAGATCGGGTTAGCAGAGGAGATAGAGAAGATCCAAAGAAGAGCACCGCGTTTCGTCGCAAGGTTATTTGGTAACCGTGATAGCGTTACGGAGATGTTTAGTAAACTCGAGTGGCAGACTCTGCAAGAGAGGTGCTCTGCATCGCGGTGTAGCTTGCAGTCCAGGTTTCGAGAGGGTGCGTTTCTGGATGAGGTATCGAATATATTGCTTCCCCCTACTTATACCACCCGAGGAGATCACGAATGTAAAATTAGAGAGATTCGAGCGCGCACGGAGGCTTTCAGACAGTCGTTCTTCCCGCGAACCATACGCGACTGGAAAAGGAAAGAGAGGTAATGACAGTGGCACGGAAAGTGCCCTCCGCCACACACCATTGGGTGGCTTGCGGAGTATAAATGTAGATGTAGATGTAGATGTGTTGCCTGTAAATGTGTCCTTTCTATTCCCGTCGCTTACCAACTCAATCTACTGGTGTGATCTGTCATATGAAGGTGAAACAGTTCGAATATACACTAGCCAGTTCTAGATACACTGTATGATCGTGACATCCAAACAACAACCAAAAATGTGTTTTAGGCTTTCCCTTCTCGATACACAACAGTCATACCAAACCACTCCCAACAACAGCTAGCAAACCAATTACCTCTGGGCGAGCCGCAACCACTAATCATACAACACGGTCAGGATATCGGGTTCTACCGATTCCCTAAAAATCATCAAATGCAGATCCCTCTCTCTAACTCGGCTCACGCTGTATGTATCACAGCAAAATAACCACTTTTCCTCTCGAACTGTCCACAGGACGACAGCCAATCGGCTGCCCAAAAACACACTTTCGCGAAACCAGTGTCTAATTCGTGGCTACTTCAATATCCCGGAAGCTATACATATTCCACCGGCCGGGTGGACGAGCGGTTCTAGCCGCTTCAGTTTGGAACAGCGCGAGCGCTACGGTCGCAGGTTCGAATCTTGCCTCGGGCATGGATGCGTGTGATGTCCTTAGGTTAGTTAGGTTTAAGTAGTTCTAAGTTCTAGGGGACTGATGACCTCAGATGTTAAGTCCCATAGTGCTGGGAACCATTTGAACCATGTTTACATATATACCATAACTCGGCCTTGGGAGAAAAACTACAGTCGCAGTTACGTCTGTCGAGAGAGGCCTAAGCGACAAAGTTGCCACACTGTCTTCGTAAACTGCACAAAATACTACATTGGCGTCACCACCACACTCTTTCACCTCTCTCAAGCCTTAAACACCAATTGCGCTGTCACTGTGCAACACGCAGTGGGTCGGAACTGTATCCGACCTATACCTACCCCGAGATTAACATTATCGGTAAGAGATCTACTGGGGAACTAGCTATTTTGTGATGTCATACAATGGGAACCATTTACATACACAAACACGAAACGCCACGCCAACTTTTGACAGTTAAATTATTATTCCTTTTGGCCGTCGGGTAACGGCGATAACAGCCGGCTGCGTCGCACCGCTGACCCAGCATCTCTGGGATCAGCGACGGACAGGTGTTACAACGCAGAAGCCGCGCGCGTTCACCAACTGTTTTCTCTGCGGCGCGGTCGGGTCATCTAGAACATGTTTCATCGCCTTTTAATACATCATACACATGTGATTATTGTATTCACCAGGTGAAATAACACCGTTTAGCGGCCCCCCAGGGGCTCAGCATTCATTTGCTGAGTACGGGCTTGGCGACGCCGGGGTCCTGAGCTGGGGACTGGTCGGCGCCGCCAGTCCCCTGTCACCGTAACCCCCGGACATGCTTCAGCGACCACTGTATGGCGCGGCGGTGGAATGTTGTGTGCTGCGGGGAATGGTAATCTTGGCTTGACCGCCTGGATTGCGAGGAAGGACAACCTCTATAAAAACCCCTCAATCTTCCGGTGTGCTCCGCACCTATGAGATGCATGGCTGTTGGGGTGGAACAGCCGCAAGCCGGCAACCTCTGGGGCACCTGCCGCACCCAATTGTATCAGGCTTACTCAGGCACGCGGGGCTCTGTCTGAGCGGACCTTTAGTTCCCTAGCTGCTCGTGGGACCGCAATGGACCCTTCGACCTCTACATTTCCCCCTACCAGTGGCTTGGGTGGGCCACTGGTAGGAAAACACACCCCATCGAAGAAGCGACTTCGTGCTGCGAGTCCTCCAGCGCCTGGTGTTGATCGAGATTTATCAGACTGTCGTAACAGAGCACATGCTGATAATCAGAATGTGTTTTTGATTATTAAACGGAAGGAGGGTAGCTTTGAGAGGGTTTCTCCCTTTTACATCCACAAGGGTCTTGAGGGGATTGCAGGAACACTTAAATCTGTGAAGCGACTTCGCAATGGGACTCTGTTAGTTGAGACTTCTAGTTCCCGTCAAGTCGCTTCTCTTAGGAAAGCACCCTGTCTCGGAGAGTATGCTATGGAGGCCGAGCTCCACTCCACTCTGAACTATAGTAAGGGTGTTGTGACATGTAGGGACTTGGTGGATATCCCCACAGATGAGTTAAAATCTGAATGGGCTGATGACGGTATTGTTGACGTGCAGCATATTATGAAACGAGTCGATGGGAACCTAGTCAAATCCGACTCGTTTATTCTCACGTTCAGTTGCCCGAGACTCCCAGAGCATGTTAAAGTGGGGTTCTTACGTTTGCCAGTAAGGCCATATTTCCCGAACCCAATGCGCTGTTTTAAATGTCAGCGCTTTAGGCATACTACGTTGGGGTGCAATGGGATAGCCACTTGTGGTAAATGTGGTCAGCCTGCCCATGAAGGAGCCGATTGTTCATCGCCTGTGAAGTGCGTGAATTGCTCTGGGAGTCACCCTGTCTGGAGCCGGGTCTGCCCCATCTATCTCGAAGAACGGAAGATACAGGAGATTAAAACATCTAAGCGCATCCCCTATGGTGAGGCCAAGAAGCTCTTTAAGGCCATGCAACCTCCTGTGTTTACAATATCTTTCGCTTCCGCTCTGAAGAAACCGGTACCAATGGCCACTGTTGCCACGCAAACGGAGGTTGCTAGTGTTAGCACTAATACCTGCGTTTGCCAGTGCACTTGTGCTGCTGCGGTTGTTTTGTAACCTGCGGCTCTCCCTGCAACGTCGGACAAGGCTGTGGTTGCTGACATTGGGGTACTCCCTGCCTCTCCCCCTATGGCGCCTTCTGCCCCGGCGAGTAAAGCTCCTCCTGTAGACAAGGCTCTGCATTCTAAGCCCTCCAAGACAAAGACGCCGAAGGTGAAGGTTTTGCCACCTGAGGAGACTAGTCAGGGTCGGTCCGATGACGAGGCCATCGTACTGTCTGACATCTCCCGTGGGTCGTCATCGGAGCTGATGGACATTGATGTCGACCGGGGGCGATCTTCTCGCCCCAGGAATAAATCTCCGGCGGGTACGGGCTCTCCTCCGAAGCACAGAGGAAGGGTGAAAGTTCAGCCACCCTAATCACTGGCTCCCATATTACAGTGGAACCTGAATGGGTTCAGGACGCATGTGGCCGAATTACAACTCCTTGTACGAGAGTGCCCTTTGTGCTTATGTCTCCAAGAGACACATTTTCGGGCCACTGATGCTCCTTCCTTACGGGGCTATACCGTGTATCGGAAAGATGATCTGACGGGGCAAAGGGTGGTGTTGCGGTTTTTGTCCGTGACATGCACCCCTCATCTGAGTTCCCTCTCGTTACAGACTTGCAAGCAGTTGCAGTTGACCTTCTTGTGGGTCGGAGGCTCACAGTCTGTTCAGTCTACTTACCACCTCAGGATGTGATAGACTCTGAGGCTCTCACAGACCTTATTAGCCAACTCCCCCGCCCATTTCTTCTTCTGGGGGACTTCAATGCTCATAATGTCTTATGGGGCTCTTCGACTACTTGCCCCAGGGGTCGCATTCTGGAAAACCTCATGATGTCTTAAGAACTGTGCATCCTCAACTCTGGTGCTCCCACTCATTTCTGTACTGCTTCTGGGTCGTCATCGGCTATTGACCTTTCCTTTTGCTCTCCAGCACTCGCGGATTCTGCTCTGTGGGAGGTTGTTGCTGACCTCCATTCTAGTGACCACTTCCCCCTTTGGATTCGCCTCCTGGATGAGGCTGTGGCATTATCAGTGCCGCCTCGGTGGCACCTCTGCAGAGCTGACTGGACACTTTTCAGCCAACTGGCTGTTTTGGAACACCGTGCCAGCGTCCACGAATGGGTAGACCATGTTACAGCCGTGATCTCCCATGCTGCTGAATTGTCCATTCCACGGTCATCCGGTAATCCCAAGAGGCGTCCTGTCCCCTGGTGGACCACTGACTGCCGCTCCGCCATCCGAGCCCGCCGTGCAGCTCTGCGCTGCTTCAAGTGCCGTCCCTCAGCTGACAATCTTGCGGCCTTTCGGGTGGCAAGGGCCAAAGCGCGGCGAGTGATTAAAGAGAGCAAACGACGGTCATGGCAATTGTTCTTGAACTCCATCTCCCGCTCCACTAATTCTACGAAAGTATGAGAAGCCATCAGGAGGATTTCCGGGAAACGCAGCCAACTACCTGTCATGGCATTGCTGCATCAGGGATGTCTCCTCACGGCGCCGAGAGACATTGCCCAGACACTGACCATGCATTTTGCGGAATCTACCGCCACTATTAACTGTGATCCAGATTTCTGCCGCTACCGAACTGTCATCGAGAGGGGTCACTTGGACTTCCGGTCTCCAAATTCTGAACCCTACAACTGCCCCTTCACAATGTGGGAACTAGATTCGGCGCTGTCTGTGGCTCATGATACTGCGCCTAGTCCTGATCAAATCCGGTACAGCATGCTGCAGCACTTGTTGCTGCCATTCAAGGAAGTTCTCCTGAGTTGTTTTAATATGATACGGTTATCCGGCACATACCCTGACTCGTGGAGGGAGGCGGTTTTGATTCCTCTCCTCAAACCGGGGAACGACCGAACGCATCCCAGCAGTTATCGAAGTATTGCTTTGACGAGCTGTGTCGGGAAGACGTTGGAACGCATGGTCAACCGTCGCCTGGTTTGGCTGCTCGAGACCAGACAGCTCCTTAGCCCCTCTCAGTGTGGCCTTCGGCGATGTCGTTCCACTATCGACAATTTGACCCTGCTTGATGCGGCCATCCAGCAGGCGTTCCTACGTAACCAGCATTGTCTTGGTGTCTTCTTTGACATTCATAAGGCGTATGACACTACTTGGCGCCGCCATATCCTCAATCAACTCCATGAGTGGGACTTTCGTGGCCGTCTCCCCATCTTCATTCGGTCCTTTCTTTCCCACCGCCTCTTTCGTTATAGGGTTGGTAATGTGCTATCTGATTTGTATGTGCAGGAGAATGGTGTTCCTCAGGGAAGCGTTTTAAGTGTCACCCTCTTTGCCGTCGCCATTAACAGTATCACGTCCACTATCCGGAGTCCTGTCCAATGCTCCTTGTTTGTGGACGATTTTGCTGTTTTCTGTTTTTCCTCCAGTCTTGTCACTGCTAGTCGGCAGATGCAGCTTACGATACAGCGATTAGAGGCATGGACTGCGCAGACGGGTTTTACCTTTTCTGCAGACAAATGTGTGTGTGTTCATTTTAATCGTTCTCGACGTCTTTTTACCTCCCCTGCATTGCGTCTGAGGGACACCATTCTTCCTTTTAGCGACACTGTGCGGTTCCTGGGCCTCACTTTTGATTCCAAGTTGTCGTGGTTGCCTCACCTTAAAGACCTCGAGGTGCGGGCCCTGAAGGCACTGAATATTTTGAAGTGTCTGAGCCATCGGTCCTGGGGAGCAGATCGGGCGCGTCTGCTGCAGTTCTAAAGGGCTTTCGTCCGATCGCATCTTGACTATGGTTGCACCGTGTATGGGTCCGCACGGCCTTCGTATCTGAAGATTCTTGACGCAGTACACCATGAGGGTGTCAGGCTGGCCACTGGTGCCTTCCGTACCAGTCCCATCCCCAGCCTGTGTGCTGAGGCAGGGGAACCGCCGCTCGCCATCCTGCGGAAACTCCTCATGGTGCGACGCGTGTGTCAATTCCTTGCCTGTCCTACCTCCCCTGCGTACCCTACCGTTGCCCGACCGCCTATGAAACGTCTCTTTTCCAGTCGTCCCAGGGCAACGAGACCATTTGGGATTCGTGCCAAGCATTTGCTCGAGTCCCTTGGTGTGGAGCGTGTGGCCCCCCAACTCCAGGGTTTTACCCACCTGCCTCCCTGGTTGCTCCAGAGCCCCAGCGTCCTTTTAGACTTGTCGGAGTACGGGAGGAGTTGTACTCCTGCGTTTGTTTTTATCTCCTTATTTTATGATATTTTAAACCAGCATCCCGACCATGTACCAGTATTTACGGATGGCTCTAAACAGGGGGACTCTGTTGGTTGTGCTGTTGTTTTCCCTGATCGAGTCGTCAAGTTACGGCTTCCTTCGGCGTTTACCATCTTTGATGCCGAATTGTTTGCGATCTTGCGGGCATTGGAGCAGATGAGGTGTGTTCCCAGTCTTAAGTTCCTCATCTGTTCTGACTCCCTGAGTGCCCTTCAGACCATGCAACACTTGTACCCATCGGATACGGTAATCCAGAACATCCATGATGCCCTCCTCCACCTGCAACGGCAGGGGAAGAAGGTGTCTTTCTGCTGGGTGCCGGGGCACGTGGGTATTAGGGGAAACGAACTGGCGGATGTGGCTGCCAAAGATGCATGTTCCCTCCCTCACGTTGTTGAATGTGCCATCCCCCTCCATGCTGTTACCTCCATCCTGCGTTTTCGTGTTATGCGTCAGTGGGAAGAGGAGTGGCTGGCAGTCGGTGACAATAAGCTGCGTCTGGTGAAGGCAAACACGCGGCCATGGCGTACGTCCTACCAGTCGTGCAGGCGGGATGAGGTTCTCCTCACTCGCCTCCGCATCGGGCACAGTCCCTTAACGCATGGTTTTTTACTCCGGCGGGAGGACCCCCCAATCTGCAGTTCTTGTGGCGTCCAGATTACTGTCCGCCACATTTTACTTGACTGTCTTTTATTCTCTGACCAGAGGGCGGTGGTTTCCTTGCCACCGGATTTGCCCTCTATTTTACAAGATGACGCAACGTCTGTAGTTAAGGTCTTACGGTTTTGTGTCCTGTCCAATTTGTTGCCTCGGAGTTTAGGGAGAGGGTTTTAATGTGCTGCTGGGTGACTGGCTCACTCAGGTTTTAGGTAAGAGGTCAGCCAGTCACGATTACCTCCTTGTTTCCCTTCGGTTTCTGTTCTCTTTTCCTTGTGTTTCCTTTCCTTTTTAGTGTGTCCCTTCTCCTCTCGTTTTGCCTCTGTGAGTGAGGATTTGGAACTGCGTCAGGTCTGTGTGTTTTAGCCGTTCTCCTTGTTCGCTGTTTGTCTTAGTCCTTTCACTGCATGTGTTCCTGTTTTTATGCGTTTGGGCGCTGATGACCACGCTGTTTAGCGCCCGCAAACTTCAAACACACACACACCATTTACCGGACTGGATGCTCTGCAATTGTAATGGCGAACGAAATCCGTGCTTTTGACACAGCACAACCTCTCATCACGAACAACGCAGTGGCCGACGGCCTTCATCTACATCTACATGGTCACTCTGCAATTCAAACTTAAGTGCCTGGCAGAGTGTTCATCGAACCATTTTCATACTACTTCTCTACCATTCCACTCTCGAATGGCGCGTCGGAACGAAGAACACCTAAATCTTTCCGTTCGAGCTCTTATTTCTCCTATTTTATCATCATGATCATTTCCCCTTACGTAGGTGGGTGTCAACAAAATATTTTCGCATTCGGAAGAGAAAGTTGGTGATTCAAATTTCCTAAATAGATCTCTCCGCAAAGAAAACCGCCTTTATTTCAGTGAGTACCACCCCAACTCGCGTATCATATCAGTGACACTCTCACCCCTATTGCGCGATAACACGAAACGAGCTCCCCTTCTTTGCACTTTCTCGATGTCCTCCGTCAATCTTACCTGGTAAAGATCCAACAATACGCAGCAATATTCCAGCAGAGGACAAGTGTCATACAGGGTGTTACAAAAAGGCACGGCCAAACTTTCAGGAAACATTCCTCACACACAAAGAAAGCACAAGTGGATATGTGCCCGGAAACGCTTAATTTCCATGTTAGAGCTCATTTTAGTTTCGTCAGTATGTACTGTGCTTCCTCGATTCACCGCCAGTTGGCCCAATTGAAGGAAGGTAATGTTGACTTCGGTGCTTGTGTTGACATGCGACTGATTGCTCTACAGTACAAGCATCAAGCACATCAGTACGTAGCATCAACAGGTTAGTGTTCATCACGAACGTGGTTTTGCAGTCAGTGCAACGTTTACAAATGCGGAGTTGGCAGATGCCCATTTGATGTGTGGATTAGCACGGGGCAATAGCCGTGGCGCGGTACGTTTGTATCGAGACAGATTTCCAGAGCGAAGGTGTCCCGACAGGAAGACGTTCGAAGCAATTGATCGGCGTCTTAGGGAGCACGGAACATTCCAGCCTATGACTCGCGACTGGGGATGACCTAGAACGACGATGACACCTGCAATGGACGGGGCAACTCTTCGTGCAGTTGACGATAACCCTAATGTCAGCGTCAGAGAAGTTGCTGCTGTACAAGGTAACGTTGACCACGTCACTGTATGGAGAGTGCTACGGGAGAACCAGTTGTTTCCGTACCATGTACAGCGTGTGCAGGCACTATCAGCAGCTGATTGGCCTCCAAGGGTACACTTCTGCGAATGGTTCATCCAGCAATGTGTCAATCCTCATTTCAGTGCAAATGTTCTCTTTACGGATGAGGCTTCATTTCAACGTGATCAAATTGTAAATTTTCATAATCAACATGTGTGGGCTGACGAGAATTCGCAAGCAACAGAGATTTTCTATGAACGTTTGGGCAGGCATTGTTGGTGATGTCTCGATTGAGCCCCATGTTCTTCCACCTACGCTCAATGGAGCACGTTATCATGATTTCATACGGGATACTCTACCCGTGCTGCTACAACATGTACCTTTTCAAGCACGACACAACATGTGGTTCATGCACGACGGAGCTCCTGCACATTTCAGTCGAAGTGTTCGTACGCTTCTCAACAACAGATTCGGTGACCGATGGATTGGTAGAGGCGGACCAATTCCATCGCCTCGACACTCTCCTAACCTCAGCCCTCTTCACTTTCATTTATGGGGGAATTTGAAAGCTCTTGTCTACGCAACCCCGGTACCAAATGCAGAGACTCTTCGTGCTCGTATTGTGGAAGGCTGTGATACAGTACGCCATTCTCCAGGGCTGCATCAGCGCATCAGGGATTCCGTGCGACGGAGGGTGGATGCATGTATCCTCGCTAACGGAGGACATTTTGAACATTTCCTGTAACAAAGTGTTTGAAGTCACGCTGGTACGTTCGGTTGCTGTGTGTTTCCATTCCATGATTAATGTGATTTGAAGAGAAGTAATAAAATGAGGTCTAACATGGAAAGTAAGCGTTTCCGGACACATGTCCACATAACATATTTTCTTTTTTTATGTGTGAGGAATGTTTCCTGAAAGTTTGGCCGTACCTTTTTGTAACACCCTGTATACACATTTGCAAATATGGTGTTTGTTTATTAATCCTAAGTAGGCATTTCACGAAAGGAGGCGGTTTTATTGTGCAGAGGGGAAAAATTATAGCCTCACGTTACCGTGAAATAGTTTCACCTATCATTTAATCAGTATTCATTGTGCGTACTTCATGGTAGGTTAGTACAACTCAGGGAAGAAGTGACAGAGAAGTACCTGAGCCGTACTCCGACTCGCATTGGTGCTGTTTGTAGGTTTACGTCTCCTGTTGGAGGCCAGACCGTATCGTGTAGTTGACGTGGTTGCATTTGTCTTGTTCTCGTGTTGACTGGCGCTACTTGGTTTGCAAGCGTTGACTGTCCGCTAGTGGCAGCAGCGGCGTTATCGATATGTAGCAACTGTGGCCCTATCTCTGGGGTGACGTCTTTCTTCCTATGTGTCGGGTGAGTGAGCAGTTCTGCTGGGGCCGCAGGAGGAGCCAGGTCCGCACAGTGCGACAACACGCCGGGACCGCTGGCGCCACGCGTGGACTGCCGGATCGAAGGGCTGTGGTCACGAGGGTGTACGACCTCGTCGTAAGCCGGATCCTGCAAGTTTCAAGCTGAGTACATTTCAATTCGAGTAGACAAACCTCCATCATTCTTAAGTCTCGCGATTGTCCAGTGACTTGGGTTCGTGTTGCTGTTCGTAGTGTCGCTGAGGTAAAGAGCAGCGCGGGGAGTGCTTGGGGAAGGCGGATCTGATTAGCTTTCCTCAGCTTATACGAGGTGCATTCAAGTTCTAAGGCCTCCGATTTTTTTTCTGATTAACTACTCACCCGAAATCAATGAAACTGGCGTTACTTCTCGACGTAATCGCCCTGCAAACGTACACATTTTTCACAACGCTGACGCCATGATTCCATGGCAGCGGCGAAGGCTTCTTTAGGAGTCTGTTTTGACCACTGGAAAATCGCTGAGGCAATAGCAGCACAGCTGGTGAATGTGCGGCCACGGAGAGTGTCTTTCATTGTTGGAAAAAGCCAAAAGTCACTAGGAGCCAGGTCAGGTGAGTAGGGAGCGTGAGGAATCACTTCAAAGTTGTTATCACGAAGAAACTGTTGCTTAACGTTAGCTCCATGTGCGGGTGCGTTGTCTTGGTGAAACAGCACACGTGGAGCCCTTCCCGGACGTTTTTGTTGCAGTGCAGGAAGGAATTTGTTCTTCAAAACATATTCGTAGGATGCACCTGTTACCGTAGTGCCCTTTGGAACGCAATGGGTAAGGATTACGCCCTCGCTGTCCCAGAACATGGACACCATCATTTTTTCAGCACTGGCGGTTACCCGAAATTTTTTTGGTGGCGGTGAATCTGTGTGCTTCCACTGAGCGGACTGGCGCTTTGTTTCTGGATTGAAAAATGGCATCCACGTATCATCCATTGTCACAACCGACGAAAAGAAAGTCCCATTCGTGCTGTCGTTGCGCGTCAACATTGCTCGGCAACGTGCCACACTGGCAGCCGTGTGGTAGTCCATCAGCATTCATGGCACCCACCTGGATGACACTTTCCGCATTTTCAGGTCGTCATGCAGGATTGTGTGCACAGAACCCACAGAAATGCCAACTCTGGAGGCGATCTGTTCAACAGTTATTCGGCGATCCCTCAAAACAATTCTCTCCACTTTCTCGATCGTGTCGTCAGACCGGCTTGTGCGAGCCCGAGGTTGTTTCGGTTTGTTGTCACACGATGTTCTGCCTTCATTAAACTGTCGCACCCATGAACGCACTTTCGACACATCCATAACTCCATCACCACATGTCTCCTTCAACTGTCGATGAATTTCAATTGGTTTCACACCACGCAAATTCAGAAAACGAATGATTGCACGCTGTTCAAGTAAGGAAAACGCCGCCATTTTAAGTATTTAAAACAGTTCTCATTCTCGCCGCTGGCGGTAAAATTCCATCTGCCGTACGGTGCTGCCAACTCTGGGACGTATTGAGAATGAAAGCGGCCTCATTTTAAAACAATGCTCATGTCTGGAGAAAAAAAAATCGGAGGCCTTAGAACTTGAATGCACCCCGTATTTACTATTTACTACCTTCAGCTTGTTACAATTGTTAAGTCCAACCAGCGGTATTTATCCTGCCTGATGGTTGCTAACACCCAAGTTACCTGACGTGGGGGTTAGTGTACGTAACGGCTGTGTACGTTTCCTCGCCTTTCCGCCGCTATCCGGTGAGGCGTGTAACTTTGACAGCTTTCTTGATTGTAGGTTGGTTGGCGATTGCTCTACCCTGGTGGTAGTGATTCCTTTCTTGTTCCTGGTGCTCTAAGCACAGTATTCTGTGGGCGGAGTCCAGACCGCAGGTTCCGGCTGTGACGTATTTTTACATCTTTGCATTTGGTTTACTGGACGCCAGGTAGCGTCACCAAGATTATCATTAGTCATTCGCTAGACTGCCACTAGTCTGAGTTATCATCTTATGGTGTGAGTGCAACGCTTGGCTGCCTTTCTCATAGCTCACGAAAGTGTTTCTGACCTGACCTATGCAGAGGCCGATTCCTGGAGCTCTGTCTGTGACTGGCCCTTGTGGTTTTTTTTATTGTATTACTAAGTTACCATCATTTGTCTCACCTGTTTGTCCTTTTGATTTAGCCTTTGTTATCATATTTGCTGTTTTATTGTATGTTGTTAGTTTTTTTAATAATTGCCATTCTTGGCGTTAAAGGCCTTCAGCCGTTACTGTGGTTACTTACCTTAAAAATCTAATTGTGACCACATTGGCTTGTGTTCAAAACATTATTTGCTGTGTCTGTATTTTACGTATGTTTGTTAAATTTTTTTAATAATTGCCTTTCTTGGCGTTTAAGACCATCAGCTGTGAAACAATTCTTAATTTATTGCCATTTAGGCCTTCAGCCGTGAGCATGGTAACTTGTTTTAAACTCCTAATTAGTAATTCTATTTTAGCAGTGAGCTTTAGGATCTTTGGTGATTTGTCTTTTATATTTTAATAACGATAATTGTAAATTACAACAAGTTTAAACAATTCTTAATTTATTCCGGTTGAGGCCTTCAGCCGTGAAACAATTCTTAAATTACTGCAATTATTTTAATTTGTTGTTGATTTTAAAAATTATGTGTGATTAAAAGAAAAGACAACCAATAGTAACTGACTACGTTTCAGTACCAGGATGTGGTTTTGTAGCTCTACTGTATATTCTCTCCAGATATAACATAAGCAAGTAATATGGGGTTCTGCAACAGATGCTGCCAAAATGCAAACACCTGCTATATCGTAAAAGCCCTCAAGACTGTCTTATGCATATTTTCGAGATTGTTTCTTTATGTTACATTAACTTTGATTCTGCTTTCGCAGAGTTAATGGCCATTACTTAGGTTAATTAGCCACTGAAGATGTGATTTCATTGGTTATATTTATTCTTTGAAGGCTGTAATACTTGCGCAGGTTCCCTTTCAACGACCAATCAGTGATAAAATATTTTAATTATCCTCCTGTAGATATGTAAGAAATGGGGTTAAGTATTATTCAGTTCATGTATGTGTGTTTATGATACCACGTACAGATACATCATAATAAATATACCTCTCCACTTTGCCAATTTCGAAAACATCTCAGTAATCGAACAATTTTGAGATGGAATGCTTCAGTATAGTTTTTGAATGGGCGAAGAAATACAATCGTATACAATTGGTTACATGTTTATAATTGCTTTCAGTAACATGTATTTACAAGACACAATTGTCGCCAGGTCCTGGTTGCCACTAGTCTCTGCGGAAATTTGTGGGCCATCTTTTTTTTCGTTTGGAGCCACCTGGAAATCTAATCATGCGTAAACCATTTTTGCAATGGTCAGTGCAGTTCACAGCTGAGGAGCAGTCCACGTTTATTGTTCAACAAACTTATTTATAAACGTCCAATCGTTCCTGACTCATATATAAACAAGTGTGAATATTATAGACTTTGAGGGAAACATGGCGGACAGTTTAACTCACGGTATAGGACTCTTAGGTAAGCGAAGTACATAAGCGGACACGACTGGGGAATCGTAATAGCGACGATAAAGGCCGCAAATGACATAAAGGTGGAACGGTGGTAGAGAACGAGTTAATTAGGAACTGCAGTGATGATTTGAGTGTCTGAAGTGACAGTGTAAGTAAATTACACTGACTACAAAGTAATAAAGTTAATAGAAGCAGCACTTGTACTACTGCAGCTGCTGACATTAGTAGTAATAATCTCTCTCTTTCCGGGCGTTAATCCCGACTTGTGGAGTCTGCTGGTTAATCGGATGTGGCATGTTAATTTTAAGGGGTTGCCAGATGCCCCTCCTGTCGCCACCCCCATACCCCCCAGGAAGTAGTGTACCCCAACTGTCTGCGACTAGTGTAATCCATGGAATAGTGTGAATGTATTCAGATGTCTGCGAGCCGTGTAACTGAGGCGGAACGTGGGGACCAGCCCGGTATTCACCTAGTGGGATGTTGAAAACTGCCTAAAAACTACATCCAGGCTGGCTGGCACACCGGACCTCGTTGTTAATCCGCCGGGGCCGGCGCGCCTACCTGAGTCCAGGAAGCAGCGCGTTAGCGCTCTCGGCTACCCTGGCGGGTATTATTAATAGTAATAATAATAATATCAATAATAATATCAATAATAGTAATAATGAGAATAACAATAATAACGAAAGTGGCAGATATAAGAAAAACGTATAGGTGTACAAAATAGATGTTTTCTGTTACAGCGAGGTCTGGGGAAAATAGATTTAATGAGATTCCGTTGGCTAAGAATACTGGGAAAAGAGGAAGATCAAGCTGGAAAGAAGGATGAACAAGCGAAGCGACTGCATAAAAGGGCAATGGTAGCCATTACTGTTGCTTCAGCAGGTACGTCATTATCTTTCTGAAGCTGGAGATGTTACTCAGTTCTCTAATACAATGCGGGAGGTTATTCCACAAGCGGGTTCCTGCCGCTGAAAAGGGCTTCGAGAAAGTGTCTGAACGATGGAGTGAGACAGAAGGGATTTTTCTGTGATGGGAACGGATGTTGTACAGACAAGAGCGTTGAGGTCGAAGAGAGAAATGAGGGACACAGTGTCCGTTGGTCAGACAGTGGAGAAGAGAGAGGATACTGAAATCTTTGCGTTGTCTGCACGCAGACGGGATACTTGTGCATATGATGTCGATATCTGATAAAAAAAAATAATCGAACACCACTCCTATAAAGAACACAAGCATTCGAATCCAGTTGCAGGGGCCGTGAATTTTCCTGAGAAAGGCTTTGCAAGATAGCGTCACTGTAATCAATAAATGGAAGTGTAACTGTTTGTACAAATTTCTTTTTCAGCTCAAGAGGAGAGAACTTTTTGTATTTTTGTAGGGCACAGGCAGATGCTGAAGCCTCCTTGCACATTGCAGTTGCGTGCTCGCTATTACGATTCCCCCGTCGTCTCGTGTCCGCTTACGTACTTCGCTTACGTGAGACTCCTACAACGTGAGTTAAACTGTCCGCCATGTTTTCCTCAAGGTATAGAATATTCACACTTGTTTATATACGAGTCAGGATGCAAGTGGACGTTTATAAATAAGTGTGTTGAACAATAAGCATGGGTGGCTGCTCAGCTGTGAACTACACTAACCATTGCAAAAATGGTTTACGCATGTTTAGATTTCCAGGTGGTTCCAAACGAAGGAAAAGATGGACCATAAATTTCCGCAGAGATTTCCCACTTATTATTATTGCTACACTCTTTGGTGAAGCAGAGTTCATTTTTGTCCAATTTACGATTGTAGATGGTAGGGATCCCCGATATTTTGCGCTAATGAGTCTAGAATGACCTACCAGTACCGCTTGGGGGTTTGGACGCGTAGTCCTTCACCCTATTCCTGCGCCTATTTTGACCAAACAGCGAGGTAATCGGTCCCATCGGATTAGGGAAGGATGGGGAAGGAAATCGGCGGAGCACTTTCAAAGGAATCATCCCAGAATTTCCCTGAAGCGATTTAGGGACATCACGGAAAACCTAAATCAGGATGGCTGGATGCGGGTTCGAACCGTCGTCCTCCCGAATGCGTTTAGTACTTAGATACAACTACAGATCGTCATTGTGTATCTGGTATTTACAACAGGACAAATCTGACGACACGTTATTGACATTCAATGAAACGAGAATAGCACCTAATACCGAACCTTGTTGGATGCCTTATACTACCCGCTGCAATGGGTCTTTACTGTGCCGGACATAACACAGATGTGAGCAAAACCATTGCACTGCACTTGACGAGAGATTAAGGGGAACACACCCAGCCTATCTAACCAATGTTAATTTAGGCAAGTATTTGACCCATTTCTGTAAAAACTATTTGATGCAGGACCTTAATATTTTCACTATATGTTACATGATGCTCATAGAGTTAACTGTACTAAAATCTACTTTATCCATTTCATAGTTTTTAAGAAATACTTTTTTAATTTTATCAACAAAAAATACTAAGTTTTTTCTGCAAAAAATATTTTTGTGAACTTCCTAATGGGGGAATATTAATGAATGTAGTACCAGAGGTGGATTTTTATGTTATGCAGAGTCTCTGAAAATTTCATTCATTTATCTACCATAGTTTCTGATATAATGGTGCATATGTACTGAAAACTTTGGTTTGCGGGAAATTGACTTTAAAGAAAAAACTTTTGAAATTTGTTACTTACAGTTAATTAAAACTGTCCTGCTGCATATGATGGCTCTTCTTTGGCCTCTAGCAGGTCTTACAGCTTCTTTTTCATCTTCCTGGATGTTTGTATTGCTTTCTTGGCCGTATTAGATGCACACCTGTCTGCATCGGCTATCCTCATTTTATCGCATTGTTGCAGCCCAGTCATCATATTTTCAGAAGGATTAATTCCCAGCTTTTTCAGTACCATCACTTTCCAGTATTACCACAACTGACTGTAATAACAGCATCATGAACGCCTAGTTTCATTGTATGCATGCCTACAAATATAGTTTTAGGAAGGCGGTTCCAGATTATGCTGTTGAAACATTCATTTGGGTTCTGTGTCTGCCGATGTCAGTATGAGCCAAGTCTCTGAAAAAATGTGTTTAATTGCTGTAATAGCAGCAGCAGGAAGAGAATGCTGGTGAGAATAAGCGTCTCCAGTTGCCTGAGCCCTATTGTATTTGCACCACGAATTTTCTACTGATTGAAACAATCCATGACATGACTGGCAGAAGTAAAGCTGTGAGTACCGGGCGTGAGTCGTGCTTCGGTAGCTCAGTTGGTAGAGCACTTGCCCGCGAAAGGCAAAGGTCCCGAGTTCGAGTCTCGGTCGGGCACACAGTTTTAATCTGCCAGGAAGTTTCATATCAGCGCACACTCCGCTGCAGAGTGAAAATCTCATTCTGAATCCATGACATGGCTTATCATCATTAGAGGACTTATGGAAAAATATGGCCCAAACATCTGTCTTCATTGCCTCCAGATTTTCTATATTCCTCCTAATTGCCTGTCGATAGTATACCTGCAAGTTTTCTATTTCAGTTTTAGTTAACCGACCCTGTCCGGTCAACAATTTTCCATCTTCTAATTTTTTCCCTCTCATATCAACAGTTAGTTTTCTCAGCCTTGTTCCCAAACGTTTTTGAACATAGCCTACACATTCTATTTTGCTAATAATGGCATCTCCATATGGCTTAGAGTTGACAGTGGGTGACAAAAGTGGGTTTGGCACATAAATACACGTGGCAGGAAAATGCTGCTTAAATGCTCGAAGAAATTTTTTTTTCAGAGCAATCCTTTTCAGAGTACTTAAATAAAACCTTAATCTATTCAAATATGATGAAAACCGAAAACCGATTTTTTCCACCTGAACCACTCTGTGGTCCCCTTAACGCTGCTGAGTATGGCAGGTAAAACGTCATAGCCGACACTGTCAAAGGCTTTGTTGAAGTCTAAGCAGCAGATGATAGTTGAATACCTAGTATTGTCTGATTAGCACACGTCGAGCTGGGTAGTAACAAACCGAAGCGTTCCTATCGCTATAGGGTGTACGACCTGCTACCAGACACATTAGATCGTGTAGTTTGACTGCTCCAATAAACCCTTAAGAAAATTGTGTGTCCGCCTCTCTTGGCGTTCTATTCGGAGCTGCAGGGTGTAACCACCTCTGACTCGCGTTTTGGCCGCGGCGCCTGTGTTTTAAACGACCTGTGACGCCCGCGGTGGGGAATCCCACCCAGTGTGGGGGGATTCCCACACAGCGACAAGTGTCGGCGATGCCAACGACTCCTGGCGGCGGATCGTGTAAACACTGAGCGGCTCGTCTTGACAGCTATCAGCGCGTGGCATCCGTCACACAACGGCGCACAACTCTTCTTCCCGAAACCTCCGCCTTGTTTTTTTATTATTATTATTTTTCTTTTTTCGTGGCTCCGCCGTTCCGAAGCTACCGCGAAATTTTGCATACGGCGGGCGGCATTCTCGCGGCGAACACTTTGGCACCGACACGACGCGGCCGGCCGTTACGGCGGGGTTTACGTAACGCAGCGCGGGTTTACGGCCTGCCAGACGTATGGGAAACACATGAGGCCGCTCCGGTAGTTATCGATCACCGGGCTGGCTTCAATTCAACTGTACTGCGACACCTCGCAAGCAGACCCCACTTAGACACTACTCTGCCAAAAAACTGCTACAACTGAACGAACAACCAGAAAACTGGAAAAAACCATCAAATGCTCTGTGAAATGATTTTTGTAGAAGTGATGAATAAAATAAATAAAAGGAACAATCTTATCCGCTGTACATGATTCCGAACATCACTGAAAGGTGCGTCAAATCTTCATCTAATCTGTTTTATTTCTTACTTTTAGTCAAATCATTTCACAAAACAATCCACCGATTTTTCAATTTTTATTAATTTTCCCGGCCGCTGTGGAAGAGCGATTGTAGGCGCTTCAGTCCGTAACCTCACTGCTGCTAAGGTCGCAGGTTCGAATCCAGCCTCGGGCATGGATGTGTGTGATGTCCTTAAGTTAGTTAGGCTTAAGTAGTTCTAAGTCTAGAGGAATGTTGACCTCTGATGTTAAGTCCCATAGTCCTTAGAGCCATTCGAACCATTTTATTAATTTTCAAGTTTCGTTCGGAAGGCATGATTATAGTGACATCCAGAATGAAATTTTCACTCTGCAGCGGAGTGTGCGCTGATACGAAAGTTCCTGCCAGATTAAAACTGTGTGCCGGACCGAGTCTGGAAATCGGGACTTTCGCCTTCTGCGGGCAAGTGCTCTACCATCTGAGCTACCCGTCCTCACAGTCGCAATTCCGCCAGTTCCTCGTCTCCTACGTTCCAAACTTCACAGAACCTCTTCTGCGAACCTTGGAGAACTAGTACTCCTGGAACAAAGGATACTGTGGAGAAAAAACAATTTCAAAATTTATGGTGAGGTCTTACGGGACCAAACTGCTGAGGTCATCGGTCCCTAACATTACACACTACTTAATGTAACTTAAACTAAACTACACTAAGGACGACACACACACCCATGCCCGAGGGATGTTCAAATGGCTCTGACCACTATGCGACTTAACATCTGAGGTCATCAGTCCCCTAGAACTTACAACCAATTAAACCTAACTAACCTAAGGACATCACACACATCCATTCCCGAGGCAGGATTCTAACTTGCGACAGTAGCGGTCGCGCGGTTCCAGACTGTAGCGCCTAGAACCGCTCGGCCGCTCCGGCCGGCCCCGAGAGAGGACTCGAACGTCCGACCGTGGGAGACGCGCGAACCGTGACAACGCGTCCTAGACCGCGCGGCTACTCCGCACGACAGTGTGCAGAAATGGCTTAGCCACAGCCTGGGGGATGTTTCCAGAATGAGATTTTCACTCTGCAGCGGAGTGTGCGCTGATACGAAACTTCCTGGCAAATTAAAACTGTGTGCCGGACCGAGACTCGAAATCGGGACCTTTGCCTTCCGCGGACAACTGTTCTACCATCTGAGCTACCCGTCTTCACAGTCCCAATTCCGCCAGTACCTCGTCTCCTACGTTGTGAACTTCACAGAACTTCTGCGAACCTTGCAGAACTAGCACTCCTGGAAGAAAGGATACTGTGGAGAAAAAAATTTGGAAATTTTTGGTGAAATCTTATGGGACCAAACTGCTGAGGCCATCGGTCCCTAAGCTTATACACGACTTAATGTAACTTAAACTAACTTACGCTAAGGATGACAGACACATCCATGCCCGAGGGAGGACTCGAACCTCCACTGGGTGAACCGCTCAAACCGTGACAAGACGCATGAGACCGAGCGGTTGGCCAGCACGGCATTGTGCAGAAATAGCTTAGGCACAGCGTGGATGATGTTCCCAGATTGCAGTGGCGTAGCGTGAGGGGAGGCTTTGAGACTTAGTCTCCCCTGTATTCGTGCTTAAAAAAGATGCTATAGTAATTCATAACAAAATTATAAACAACTTTCTACTAAGAGCACTAAATGTGCGAAGACATCAGTTTTGTAGCTCGCGCCGCTGCACCCTGAGTATTGGTGTGTCTGCCTGCTTGAGACTCGACTGCTCCCAGTCTCTGCCTCCCCTCCCTGTGTGCGCCTGAGCGTTCTTGGCTCCCCTCCACTTCCCCTCTTCCACGAAGGCCGGTGCGCTGCACTTGCTAGCAGGTATCGAGATGAGTCTCTGCCGCTTCTCCACTGGCTTTCAACACGGAAGTGAACAGTCGCTCGGTTTGTGCTCATAGTCATTCTTGTGTGATTTTAATGCATATTTTCGTTGTGTTGCCAACATGAGTCAGTCAGCAACTGAACACCTTAAAGAATTTTTATTAAAAACGCCTTTTTCTACATTAACGTACGAAAAAAAAGTGCGAATTGAAGGACAAACGACCCACTCGTATACTCAGTGTAGTTTTACGGGGTGCATTCAAGTTCTAAGGCCTCCGATTTTTTTTTTTCTCCAGACTGGAAAGAGATAGAAACATGCGCATTGTTTTAAAATGAGGCCGAGTTCATTGTCAATACGTCCCAGAGATGGCAGCACCGTGCGGCAGATGGAATTTTACCACCGGCGGCGAGAACGAGAACTGTTTTAAATACTTAAAATGGCGACATTTTCCTTACTTGAACAGCGTGCAATCATTCGTTTTCTGAACTTGCGTGGTGTGAAACCAATTGAAATTCATCGACAGTTGAAGGAGACATGTGGTGATGGAGTTATGGATGTGTCGAAAGTGCGTTCGTGGGTGCGACAGTTTAATGAAGGCAGAACATCACGTCACAACAAACCGAAACAACCTCGGGCTCGCACAAGCCGGTCTGACGACATGATCGAGAAAGTGGAGAGAATTGTTTTGGGGAATCGCCGAATGACTGTTGAACAGATCGCCTCCAGAGTTGCCATTTCTGTGGGTTCTGTCCATACAATCCTGCATGACGACCTGAAAATGCGGAAAGTGTCATACAGGTGGGTACCACGAATGCTGACGAACGACCACACGGCTGCCCGTGTGGCATGTTGCCGAGCAATGTTGACGCGCAACGACAGCATGAATGGGACTTTCTTTTCGTCGGTTGTGACAATGGATGAGATGTGGATGCCATTTTTCAATCCAGAAACAAAGCGCCAGTCAGCGCAATGGAAGCACACAGATTCACCGCCACCAAAAAAATTTCGGGTAACCGCCAGTGCTGAAAAAATGATGGTGTCCATGTTCTGGGACAGCGAGGGCGTAATCCTTACCCATTGCGTTCCAAAGGGCACTACGGTAACAGGTGCATCCTACGAAAATGTTTTGAAGAACAAATTCCTTCCTGCACTGCAACAAAAACGTCCGGGAAGGGCTGCGCGTGTGCTGTTTCACCGAGACAACGCACCCGCACATGGAGCTAACGTTACACAACAGTTTCTTCGTGATAACAACTTTGAAGTGATTCCTCATGCTCCCTACTCACCTGACCTGGCTCCTAGTGACTTTTGGCTTTTTCCAACAATGAAAGACACTCTCCGTGGCCGCACATTCACCAGCCGTGCTGCTATTGCCTCAGCGATTTTCCAGTGGTCAAAACAGACTCCTAAAGAAGCCTTCGCCGCTGCCATTGAATCATGGCGTCAGCGTTGTGAAAAATGTGTACGTCTGCAGGGCGATTACGTCGAGAAGTAACGCCAGTTTCATCTATTTCGGGTGAGTAGTTAATTAGAAAAAAAATCGTAGGCCTTAGAACTTGAATGCACCTCGTAAGTGAATCCAAACAAAAACCCACTTTTCAGACAGCCTGTTACGAAAAGTATTCTTGGCTAACTGCGAATGTCTTCTGTTTGGTGGTGAAAAGAAATGATGCAATGAGGGCATTTCTACTATAAAGAACTTTGACAGGAAAGCACAAAAACATCAGACATCAAAACGTCACCTGTAGAACAAAGAATCATTTCAGTTATTGGGCAAAAGTAGAATTGAGCACGCCCTTTCTGAAGCCGCTCGTCTGACAGCAATAAAGTACAACGAACAAGTTGCATCCAGCAGGAGAGTATTGGCTCGTCTGATTCAGGCAACTGTATTTCTTTGTAAACAAGAACTAGCCTTTCGCGGCCATCGAGAAGACGAATCCTCCAGCAACAAACGTAACTATCTGGAATTGTTGGATTTACTAGCTCAAGGAGAGCAGTTAATCCTAGGCCATGTGTCATTATCCTCAACCATTAAAGGAACTTCTCCAGATATACAGAATGATGAAATAGGAATGATAACTCTGGCAGTTAATGAGAAAATAAAATCTGAAATTCAGAACTGCAATTTCATTTCCATTCAGGCTGATGAAACATTAGACGTATCATGTAAAAGTTAAATGAGTATAATATTCAGGTACTGTATTGCAGACAAAATTGAGGAAAGATTCGTTGGATTTTACGATATTTCTGGAGATAAAACTGCTGAAGGTTTGTCAAACATTGTTCATGCAGTATTGAAAGAATGGAATGTGGAAGGAAAAGTGGTTAGTCACCCATATGATGGCGCTTCAGTAATGGCGGGCAGAGAAAGAGGACTACAACAATTGGTGAAGCAGTTCTGTCCCTATGCGCTGTTTCTTCATTGTTACTCACATCAACTGAATGTGTTACTGTTGCATGCCTCCAAAATCATACGACAAGTGCGCATGTTTGTAGGTGATCTTACTGCATTCCATACGTTTTTCAGCAAATCATCAAAACGAACTGTATTACTGACTGAGACAGGATTTAAACTGCCACATGCAAGCAACACTCGCTGGAACTTTCGTTCCAGGGCAGTTTTAACATCTAGTCATTTCTCAGGACTATATAGTGTTTTTAATTATATATTTGATGATACAGACTCTCAGTGGGACCCAGAAACTTTGAGCTGTGCTTTGGGAATGAAACGACGGATGGATGATCCTACATTTGTCTACTTACTTTGCTTCTACAGAGGGTGTTTTGTTTATGTTGATCATCTCTTTAATGTTATTCAGTCAAAATCTGTCAGTATAACTGCTTGCCACGATGAAATAAGAACTGTTTTGAGAAACTTACGACAATTAAGAACGTAAACATTAGTTGATGAATGCATTAAATGCAGCTGGTGTTTGAATGGCAACTTACCATTCTGTGACAGTCAAAAGGCCTCTCTCAGGTCACTAACTTACGAGATAGTGGATTTGCAAATTGTTCCGATGGAAAGAAGGTTTGACTTTCCCTAAATTCAATTTGTTGAACTTTTGAACGAAAAGTGTTTCCCGAACTATCAAAAAGGATTCCCAAAGTTGAAACTGCTTCAGTTATTAGAACAGTACCCGTTTTTCAAACAAAAACAAGTTCAAAATGAACTGTGTAACATATACGCTGATAAGAAAAAACACGTATCTCCAAGAATCCTTTTAAAGTACATTGTCAACACTGATTTAGATTCCGTTTGTGAGGAAACAAAGAAGTTCCTACGTTTGGTTTTGACCCTACCCGCAGCTACAGCAAGCAGTGAACGAAGCATGAGTACTCTTAAACGAGTAAAGAATTATTTGAGGAATTCGATGTCCAACATCCTCTTGTCGTGTTTGAGCACATTAGCAACAGAAAAGTCACTACTTGGAGAGCTATCCAGTGATCAGATGTTTATAGACCGAATTATATAGACTTATTCGTGGAAAGAAAAGACAGGCGCATTGTACTTGTGTACAAGAAAATGTAAGTGCTTCTTCTCGTGCTGCTGGAGTTCTACACATTTGTCATCGTTTCTTGAGCAAGTTAGTTATTATTATTATTATTTGTGGCGGTGGTAGTGGTAGTAGTAGTAGCTGTTGTTGTTTTTCTATTTGATGCGTTTTGTTTCATTTGTTTAAATTATTGTTTATTGTACTATTTTGACTCCCTATAATAGCTGCAAAGTCTCCCCAACCTTTCCAACCACGCTACGCCTGCCAGATCGAGATTTTCACTCTGCAGCCGAGTGTCCGCTGGAATGAAACTTCGTGGCAGATTAGAATCTGTGTGCCGGACATCTCATTTGTCTTCCTAGAGTCTGATAGACTCGAAATTTAGCACTTGATTCGAAGGAAGCCATTTTAAAAAGCAAATATCACACGAATGCAACTTATTGTACAGAAAATAGCTACACCTTGACGACATGAACCTTTCGACAGTTCATTTATATAGCGCCTGTTCGTGAAATACACTCATGCTCATAAATTAAGCATAATTGCAGACTGTGGTGCCACACAAAACTGGCGCTAATAGCATAGGCTCATAAGGAACACACACGACACAGATCTGTAAGTCCACGGTACTGGTGATAAGTTGAGAAAACCGTCCCGAAACACATGTGCTACAAAACGCCACTGTTTCCTGCGCGTGCACCCCAACATCAATATGGGATATGATCACCATGCACACGTACACAGGCCGCACAACGGGTTGGCATACTCTGGTTCAGATGGTCGAGCAGCTGCTGGGGCATAGTCTCCCATTCTTGCACCAGAGCCTATCGGAGCTCCTGAACTGACCTAGGGATTTGAAGACATGCAGCGATACATAGACCGAGCGCGTTCCAGAAGTGCTCTCGATGGGGTTTAAGTCTGGAGAACAGGCAGGCCACTCCATTCGCCTGGTATCTTCTGTTTCAAGGTACTCCTCCAAGATGGCAGTTCGGTGGGGCCGTGCGTTATCATCCGTCAGGAGGAAGGTGGGACCCACTGCACCCCTGAAAAGACGGACATACTGGTGCAAAATGACGTCCCGATGCACCTGACATGTTACAGTTCCTCTGTCAAAAACATGCAGGGGTGTACGTGCACCAATCATAATCCCACCCCACACCATCAAACCACAAATTCCATACAGGCCCCTTTCAAGGACATTATCGGATTGGTATCTGGTTCCTGGTTCACGTCAGATGAAACCCCGGCGAGAATCACTGTTCAGACTATACTTGGACTCGTCCGTGAACATAACCTGGGACCACTGTTCCAGTGACCATGTACTGTCTTTTTGACACCAGGTGAGATATCGGTCTTCTTGTGGTGTTGTACACTGTGTGCGTCCCGTAATGTAGCGCCTGGACATTTTTCCTGTCTGCTGGAATCGTTGCCATAATCTTGGGACTACACTCTGTGGCACACTGAGGGCCCATGCTACAACCTGCTGTGTTTGACCAGCCACCAGTCGCCCTAGTATTCTAACCCTCACAACGTCATCACTATGTGTTCTTTGAGCCATTTTCAACACACAGTCACCATTAGCACGTCTGAAAACGTCTGCTCACTTACTCGCTGCACCGTACCCTGACATGCACCAACACACCTCTGTGTATGTGGACTGCTGCCAGCGCCACCGTGCGACGACCGCAGGTCAAATGCACAGCATGGCCATACCCCGAGGTGATTTGAACCCGCTAATGGTCCACCAGAGCATTCTTTCACCATGTATCAGCATTATCCTTAATTTATGAGTGGGAGTGTACTTCCATTTCTATCGCGCAGAGAAGACATTTCTATGTCTTGCCGGTAGCATAGTTTCTATACTACTAAAATTACTTTGTATTTTCTGCCAGGTTTCGAGACAAAACTTTCGCTGTAGAAACTATTATAAGCATCTCAAATTGAAGACCGCGCTAAATTTCGAGCTTCTGTAAAAGTTCGACAATCATGGGGATTTTGCGTTCCTTTATATTTGGCTTGCTTCTTTCGGTGTTTCTGTAACAGTGTTCTCACCCGTTTTGTGTACCTAGAGATATCAGATGCGTCGTTTGTTAATTTTTTTGGTATAAATGACAGGAAAAGTAGTGTGCAGTGGATTTCTTGTGCTATGCATGAGCAATATGTTACACCTATTTACGTTCTGGTCTGCTGCGGTTCCTGAGCCACTCTTCAGTCATTCAGTCCTGTGCAATTCTGCCTGCAGTTCCCTATAGTGTCCCAACGTTGCTGCATTCTAGAAAACAACTCAGTCCGAGGAACTAAGCTTTTGCTTTGTTTTAAATATGTGGTACGATGGATATACTGTTATTTCAGTCACATTGTGATCCCATAAAACGCTTTCTGCTTATTTATAGATTAGGGACACTGGACTATAAAAGTGGTTCAAATGGCTCTGAGCACTATGGGACTTAACATCTGAGGTCATCAGTCCCCTAGAACTTAGAACTACTTACACCTAACTAACCTAAGGACATCACACACACCCATGCCCGAGGCAGGATTCGAACCTGCGACCGTAGCGGTCGCGCGGTTGCGGACTGAGGCGCCTAGAACCGCATGGCCACACTGACCGGCACCGGACTATAACTTGAAATGTTTGCCTGGATTCGTTATTTCCTCTTAGAGAGGTCACAGCTCATAGTGATAGACGGTAAATCAGCGAGTAGAACAGAAGTGACATCTGGCATTCCGCATGGTAGCGTCATAGCCCCTCTGCTGTTCCTCATTTGCATAAATGATCTAGGTGATAATCTGAGCAGACCCCTTAGATTGTTTGCAGATGACGGTGTAATTAACCTTCTAGTAAAATCATCAGACGATCAATTCCAGTTACAAAATGATCCAGAGAGATTTTTTGTATGGTGCGAAAAGTGGCATGTGACGTCGGTTGGGATTCGTTACATCATATACAAAAAAATTACATATATTTTTTAATTTTTTAATTTATCAGCATGCTTCTTTCTCTCAGGGATATTGTCTTTTCTTATCACTTTTACTTACGTGCATAAGTAAATATGAAACGGGTTCTTGAAGGGCCTCAGTTATTCATGTACCAACTTTAGATTTTGAACGTGATGACTAAAATATAATTGCCGTTAACTGAATTGATAGTAATTTTTTTAATTTCTATTTATTGATTGCAAAGCAAGGCTTGAGAGAATTTCGATTGTTGCCGTGGAGCGGCCAAGATAAAACTTAACTGAACTCATGGAATCTGTACAGTTTAGTAACATGAACTTTAACGTACATTAATTATCTGTTGCAATTTAAAAAGGTTCTTAGAACGAAATCTCTCGCATTTACAGTTACTGTTAACACTGAAAAATAAATTAAGACTTCGGCGCGTAATGGCCGACCAGAGGCTGCATCGGAAGATGAGCTTCTCGCACCGCAAATTACTGAAAAAATGCTTATTAAAAATAATTAGCCACTGCGAGCATTTGAGGTGACAACTATTACAAAGAAATTCATTTTGTAATAATAACAAGTTTATTCTAGCAATAAATACGAATAACTTACATAAAATATGTGTAGCCGCTCAATGGCTGCCTTCCGTATAGCGAAACAAAACAGTGTGTCTCCCACAAAATACGTCCTTCCTCCTCGGCCGTACAATCGCGTCTCTTTTGATCCTTTTTTATTTTCATAGACATTATATAAAGTACTGCATATCAGTTATTTCAAGAACATTAACTATATCTTTTACACTAATCGTATTCATAAAATACTTTAACTGCGGTTTACAACCGATAAAAATGTCAACATTTATGTGAGGTACCGTCACACGCAATTGGCACTAAACAAAGAAAAGTGCGAGGTCATCCACATGGGTACTAAAAGAAATCCGTGAAATTTTGGGTATACTATAAATCGCACAAATCTAAGGGCTGTCAATTCGACTAAATACCTAGGAATTACAATTACGAGCAACTTAAACTGGGAAGACCACATAGATAATATTGTGGGAAGGCGAAACAAAGACTGCGCTTTGTTGGCAGGACACTTAGAAGATGCGACAAACCCGCTAAAGAGACAGCCTACATTACACTTGTCCGTCATCTGCTGGAATACTGCTACTCGGTGTGGGATCCTTACCAGGTAGGATTGACGGAGGACATCGAAAAAATGCAAAGAAGGGCAGCTCGTGTCGTGTTATAGCGCAATAGGGGTGAGAGTGTCACTGATATGATATGCGCGTTGGGGTGGCAGTCACTGAAACAAAGGCGGTTTTCTTTGCGGCGAGATCTATTTAGGAAATTTCAATCACCAACTTTCTCTTCCAAACGCGAAAATATTTTGTTGACCTACGCAGGGAGAAATGATCGTGATAATAAAATAAGAGAAATAAGAGCTCGAACGGAAAGATTTAGGTGTTCTTTTTTCCGTCGCCAGTCGAGAGTGGAATGGTAGGGAAGTAGTATGAAAATGGTTCGATGAACCGTCTGCCAGGCACTTAAGTGTGAATTACAGAGTAACCATGTGGATGTAGTTAGTGGTGAGAGGTTGTACTGTGTCAAAAGCATGGATTTCGTTCGCCATTACAATTGCTGAGCATCCGATCCGGTAAACGGTGTTATTTCACCAGGTGAATACAATAATCATATGTGTATGACGCATTAAAAGGCGATGAAACATGTTCTAGATGACCCGAGCGCGCCGCAGAGAAAACAGGTGGTGAACGCGCGCGGCTTCAGCGATGTAACGACTGGCCATCGCTGGTTGGTTGGGTGGTTGGTTATTTGGGGAAGGAGACCAGACAGCGTGGTCATCGGTCTCATCGGATTAGGGAAGGATGGGGAAGGAAGTCGGCCGTGACCTTTCTGAGGAACCATCCCGGCATTTGCCGGGAGTGATTTAGGGAAATCACGGAAAACCTAAATCAGGATGGCCGGACGCGGGATTGAACCGTCGTCCTCCCGAATGCGAGTCCAGTGTCTAACCACTGCGCCACCTCGCTCGGTTGGCCATCGCTGATTCCAGAGTTGCTGCATCAGCGACGGGACGCATCCGGCCGGTATCGTTGTTACCCGACAACCAAAGGGAATAATAATTTAACTGTCAAAATTTGGGGTGGCGCTGCCTGTTTGTTTATGTAAGTGGTTCCCATTGTATGACATCAGTAAATAGCTAGTTCCCCAGTAGACCACTTACCGATAAAGTTAATCTCGGGGTAGGTCTACGTCGGATACGGTACCGACCCACTGCGTGTTGTACAGAGGCAGCGCAATTGGTGTTTAATGCTTGGGACAAGTGAAGGAGTTTGGCTGGTGAAGCCAGCGTAGTATTTTGTGCAGTTTACGGAGACAGTGTGGCAACTTTATCGTTTAGGCACAGACGTAGCTGCGACTGCAGTTTTTCTCGCAAGGCCGAGCTATGGAATGTAAGGGATTTTGAAGTAGTCGCGGATTAGACACTGCTTTCGCGAACTTTCTTTTTGGACGGTCGACTGGCTGTCGTCCTGTGGACAGTTCGAGAGGAAGAAGTGGTTATTTTGCTGTGATACATACAGCGTGAGTCGAGTTAGAGAGAGGGATCTGCATTTGATGATTTTTAGGGAATCGGTAGAACCCGATATCCTGACCGTGTTGTATGATTAGTGGTTGCGGCTCGCCCAGAGGTAATTGGGTCGGTAGCTGTTTTTGGGAGTGGTTTGGGCGTGACTTGTGTATCGAGAAGGGAAAACCTCGAACACATTTTTGGTTGTTGTTTGAATGTCACGATCATACTGTGGATATAATACTGGCTCGTGTATATTCACACTGTTTCAACTTGATATGAGAGATCACACCAGTAGGTTGAGTTGGTATGCGACGGGAAGAGAAAGGACACATTTACAAGCAACACGTAACTAAACAAAAAACTTGGTTAGTAGAAGTGACGAGTGGCCTGATTTAATTTAGGGAACTTTAACGGGTCGCACAGTGCTAACGCCTGAAAAGGCTCAGTTTCGTTTCAATTGTTACTTAACGTTAAGGCAAAAGAGGCGGTGGCGACTAGGTTTTTCCTTTGTATTTTTGTTTCTTCTTGAAGTTCCATTTCTGTGGGGGGTGTGCAGCCTTTGCTGGCACTCGGATCACTTACGAGACTTGAACCTCTATTGAGATACCTAGCCCAAATAAACACAAGCTTTCTTGGGTCATATGGAATTTTTACGTGTGATTACTTAGTAGCTGCTGCGAGTAATTCATTGTGTTGCAATTGCAAATTTAGGTGTTACTCTAAAAGTGACATGTTTGAAGGATATTTAATTTCCAAATGCAAGGGAAACTTATTGTGGTTGAAACTGAGTGATAAATAACCTCTGAAAACTGTATTATTAAGTAAAGGTGAATTAGCAGAAACTCTTACAAAACGACTAAAGCAAAGATTTCAGAGATATTACGAGCTTCTTGCGTAACATAATCTCGAGTTGGTATTAGGAAGTTTTGGTTTCAATGAAAATCACTTAATTGCGTTCGTGCACGCAAACTACACAGAAGTCCGATACTAATAAAAGCTAACAAGATTACATTTACGTAAGGAAGTTCTAGATGAGTGAAAATCAGAACTGAAGTTCTTTGAAGTTGTTACGAAAAGTCAGCGATCATACTCACAAAGGTGCAGTGGTTAATCTGTGGAATACATTACGTAGCATTATTTACGTATCAACATTAGACTACACAGAAAGAAACAAAAATTTCGCTTCAGTTATTTATGCCTCGGTATAGTTTAATATGAGTTTAATATGAATCGGTCTTTGCACTCACTTCATATTTGAGGTGAATGTTAAAAGTTATTCAAAGATTACGAGGCGGTTCCAGAGAGATTGTTCTGCGTTGGAAGGAAGTCGTAGCTTGTGACAACAATTGCAAGCTGGATTTACCATTTAGCTTGACATAATATAAACAGGTATCGTATTGAAATAATTTTGGTGTCTTGTTTTGGACGATAGGGAGATAACGAGTGTTGTAGCCGTATTCTGCTAGTGTCGTCATTGCTGTTAGATAGCGATTGTCAGTGTTATTAGGATATTTTCCAAGATGCTACTCCAGGAGGGTGAAAAAATGAATGCGCGCAATGGAAAATAATAAACGCTAAAATGATGATTTGGTCTGTCTGACTAGCCCCTGAAGCAGATCTTAGGATCTCTTAATGCTCTTTTTTACATATAAATTACAATCTAAACATAAATGAATAATGAAGGCAAATAATACTACTAAATGATAAACGTTGTTGTTCACTATACAGGGTGGTCCATTGATCGTGAACGGGCCAAATATCTCACGAACTAAGCGTCAAACGAAAAACTACATAGAACGAAACTTGTCTAGCTTGAAGGGGGAAACCAGATGGCGCTATGGTTGGCGCGCTTGATGGCGCTGCCATATGTCAAACGGATATCAACTGCGTTTTTTTAAAAATAGGAACCCCATTTTTTATTAAATATTCGTGTAACTCGTACAGAAATATGAATGCCTTAGTTGGACCAATTTTTTCGCTTTGCGACAGATGGCGCTGTAATAGTCACAAACATATGGCTCACAATTTTAGACCAACAGTTGGTAACAGGTAGGTTTTTTAAATTAAAATACAGAACATAGGTACGTTTGAGCATTTTATTTCGATTGTTCCATTGTGATACATCTACCTTTGTGAACTTATCATTTCTGAGAACGCATGCTGTTATAGCGTGATTACCTGTAAATACCACATTAACGCAATAAATGCTCAAAATGATGTCCGTCAACCTCAATGCATTTGGCAATACGTGTAACGACATTCCTCTCAACAGCGAGTAGTTCGCCTTCCGTAATGTTCGCACATGCATTGACAATGCGTTGACGTATGTTGTCAGACGTTGTCGGTGGATCACGATAGCAAATATCCTTCAACTTTCTGTACAGAAAGAAATCCGGGGACGTCAGATCCGGTGAACGTGCGGGCCACAGTATCGTGCTTCGACGACCAATCCACCTTTCATGAAATATGCTATTCAATACCGCTTCAACCGCACGCGAGCTATGTGACGGACATCCAGCATGTTGGAGATACATCGCCATTCTGTCATGCAGTAAAACATCTTGTAGTAACATCGGTAGAACATTACGTAGGAAATCACCATACATTGTACCACTTACATTTCCATCGATAAAATGGGGGCCAATTATCCTTCTTCCCATAATGCCGCACCATACATTAACCCGCCACGGTCGCTGATGTTCCACTTGTCGCTGCCATCGTGGATTTTCCGTTACCCAATAGCGCATACTATACCAGTTTACGTTACCGCTGTTGGTGAATGACGCTTCATCGCTAAATAGAACGCGTGCAAAAAATCTGTCATCGTCCCCTAATTTCTCTTGTGCCCAGTGGCAGAGCTGTACACGATGTTCAGAGTCGTCGCCATGCAATTCCTGGTGCATAGAAGTATGGTACGGGTGCAATCGATGTTGATGTAGCATTCTCAACACCGACGTTTTTGAGATTCCCGATTCTCGCGCAATTTGTCTGCTAATGATGTGCGGATTAGCGGCGACAGCAGCTAAATCACCTACCTGGGCATCATCATTTGTTGCAGGTCGTGGTTGACGTTTCACATGTGGACGAACACTTCCTGTTTCCTTAAATAAAGTAACTATCCGGCGAACGGTCCGGACACTTGGATGATGTCGTCCAGGATGCCGAACAGCATAGATAGCGCACGCCCGTTGGGCATTTTGATCACAATAGCCATACATCAACACGATATCGACCTTTTCCGAAATTGGTAAACGGTCCATTTTAACACGGGTAATGTATCACGAAGCAAATACCATCCGCAGTGGCGGAATGTAATGTGATACCACGTACTTATACCTTTGTGACTGTTACAGCGCCATCTATCACAAAGCGAAAAAAGTGGTCCAACTAAGACATTCATATTCCTTTACGTACTACACGAATATGTAATAAAAATGGGGGTTCCTATTTAAAAAAACGCAGTTTATATCCGTTTGACCAGTGGCAGCGCCATTTAGCGGGCCAACCATAGCGCCATCTGGTTTCTCCCTTCAAGCTAGACGAGTTTCGTTCTTTGTAGTTTTTTCGTTTGATGCTTATTTCGTGAGATATTTCGCCCGTTCACTATCAATGGACCACCCTGTATATATATAGTAGTAACTATTAACTTACGCTGACCTTACCTCTAATTTTCTGTGGTTGCCGATGATACAGTCCATCCCTTTAATCTTGATGATCATATATATATATATATATATATATATATATATATATATATATATATATATCCAGCAGGATGGAAGAAATTACTGCCTCTTATTATGATTGCAGGTGAAAGTCATTCATATAATTAAAAATTAAATTTTTTCACGTCATTGTTCTTTTGTTACAAAGATTATTTTAAAAGCCTATCTTTGCTTTCTTCTGCTGCGATGTACCAATTTCTTATTATTCACGAGGAAAAGAAAACATTCACATAGATTGATATAGGGAGAAAAAATAAAGCATTTCACAATCTTCTCCTACTAGTCCTTTTAAAATTTGGCAAGAAAAACGTAATAGTACTCTTTAGCTCAACATTCAGACGCTCCTATAATGTGGCATGCTGACATGTTACAAAGAGTAGCCAAGAGAAAATAGCAGGTCTGCTGCTAGTTGTGGAGGTCAGTTACCGATGGTTAAATGGGAGTTCAGGACAAGTTGTGGAGGATGAGTAATGGACAGGTGTACGTGTGAGCCACTGTACACATGAGTGTGGAGTGTCGAGGCGACGAGCAGCAAGCAGAGGGGAGTCAGAGCGGCTCCTGTCAGGGTCGCCAACTCTTGTGGCTGGCGGGCGTCCAGCGCCCGCTTCTTTTTCTGTTTTTCCTCACCTGCGGCCGCGACATTTTTTAAATCATCGGCCGGCCTCCCTCTCATCCCTTCCTTTCCTCCCACACGTCACCTCCCCCCTTGCCCCCTCCCCCACCGGCTCCGTGGCGCCCACCGCGCTGCCTAGACGCCAGGCAGTTAGTTATAATTAGTTCGGCATTATGTTCCTTGACGGCTGGCTGGAGACGCCACACGCCGTCCCGCAAGTTGGCCGCTGCGCCAGCCACCTCTCTGGCAGGCAGGTGAGCCCACACATCTGCACACACGCACTCACACAGATGTACTCTCTCTCTCTCTCTCTCTCTCTTTGCATCTATAAATGCTTTTAACTGTTCTACTTACAATTATTAACTACTGAAATCCATTCTGCTGATCAAATGCACAACATATGTACACCGTTTCCAAAATACCGAAAAAGGCCATAAGAATAATAATAGAAAATAGTAATCCAGTTCAATGTACATTACTGGCCATTAATATTGCTACACCACGAAGATGACGTGCTACAGGCGCGAAATTTAACAGACAGGAAGAAGATGCTGTGATATGCAAATGAGCAGCTTTTCAGAGCATTCATACAAGGATGGTGCCACCTACAACGTGCTGAAATGAGCAAAGTTCCCAACCGATTTCTCATACACAAACAGCAGTTGACCGGCGTTGCCTGGTGAAACGTTGTTGTGATGCCTCGTGTAAGGAGGAGAAATACGTACCATCACGTTTCCGACTTTGATAAAGGTCGGATTGTAGCCTATCGCGATTGCGGTTTATCGTATCGCGACATTGTTGCTCACGTTGGTCGGGATCCAATGACTGTTAGCAGACAGTGGAATCGGTGGGTTCAGGAGGGTAATACGGAACGCCGTGCTGGATCCCAACGGTCTCGTATCACTAATAGTGAAACGTCCCCTTAGAACAATTATACAAGACTGTGCTTAACCTGACACACAATATTCTTAGCGCAACGCAATCTGACTTCCAATAATCCCTACAAAAGAATGGCCCTGACTAACATTAACCTGTACCTTTCACAAATCACTTACCTCACAAAAATCTTCGTTACTGGAACTACTGCAATACAGCGAGCGCCACTATTGCCAGCTAAATAAAAGATTCAAACTATGGAAGGCACTAACTACTGACAGGGATAGTTAGCAAATGAAAAATTTTAATAGAGAACAAACAATGTATTTACCTTAATAGACATAATATATATAGCAGTTCATAATATCGAGTATAACAAATTTCTAAATTCCGCCATCTCTCTCACCACATCCACCACTGCTGGCGGCTCACCTCCAACTGCGCATCGCTACGCGCTGTTCACATCCAGCTGCCCAACACTACAATTGCTGACAACAATGCAAATTGGCCACAGACTACACACAGCACAGCCAGTGATTTTCTTACAGAGCGCTACCTAACGTTGCCAATAAGAAAACATAAACAGCCTACTTACATAGCCTACTTACATTAGTCGTGATGACAGACATCATATACGCAAGGCTGTAACGGTTCGTGCAGCCACGTCTCGATCCCTGAGCCAACAGATGGGGACATTTGCAAGACAACAACCATCTCCACGAACAATTCGACGACGTTTGCAGCAGCATCAGACTATCAGATCGGAGACTACGATGCGGTTACCCTTGACGCTGCATCACAGACAGGAGCTGCTGCGATGGTGTACTCGACGACGAACCTGGGTGCATGAATGGCAAAACATTTTTTCGGATGAATCCAGGTTCTGTTTACAGCATCATGATGGTCGCATCCGTGTTTGGCGACATCGTGGTGAACGCACATTGGAAGCGTGTATTCGTCATCTCCATACTAGCGTATCACCCGGCGTGATCGTTTGGGGTGTCAACGGTTACACGTCTCGGTCACCTGTTGTTCGCATTGACGGCACTTTGAACAATGGACGTTACATTTCAGATGTGTTACGACCCGTGGCTCTACCCTTCATTCGATCCCTGCGAAACCCTCCATTTCAGCAGGATAATGCACGACCGCATGTTGCAGGTCCTGTACGGGCCTTTCTGGATACAGAAAATGTTCGCCTGCTGCCCTGGCCACCACATTCTCCAGATCTCTCACCAACTGAAAACGTCTCGTCAATGGTGGCCGAGCAACTGGCTCGTTACAATACGCGAGTCACTACTCTCGATGAACTGTGGTATCGTGTTGAAGCTGCATAGGCAGCTGTACCTGTACACGCCATCCGAGCTCTGTTTGACTCAAAGCCCAGGCGTATCAACGCCGTTGTTACGGCCAGAGGTGGTTGTTCTGGGTACTGATTTCTCAGAATCTATGCATCCAAATTGCGTGAAAATGTAATCACTTGTCAGTTCTAGTACAATATATTTGTCGAATGAATACGCGTTTATGATTTGCATTTATTCTTGGTGTAGCAATTTTAATGACCAGTAGTATACACAGTTTCTAAAATACCGAAAAAGCCATGAGAATAATAACAGAAAATAGCAATCCAGTTCAATGTAAATACCCTAAGTGTTTTAAACTGTAGACCTTTTAACTATATCATATGAATAAAGCCAACAATCAGTTACACATATAGAAAATGACCTTGATATTTACTGCACGAAAGGTTGTATCCATGACCATGGAAGAAGATCTAGAGTGAAGTTATATTTACCATCATCATCATCATCATCATCAGTGTTCTGCCAAATGGCAGGTTTTCACATGGTAGTTCCCAGGCTGTCCGTTCTTCTGCCATCCTCTTCAGGTCTGCATAATTTCCTCTTCCCTTTATGTCGTCTATCATCTTGTATCTCCTTCTTCCTCTCAGTCTTCTCCCACAAACCAATCCTTCCAAAGCATCTGCTAGCAAGCACTCCCTTCTCAATGAATGTCCCAACCAGTTCTTTTTCCTTTCTCTTACAACCTTCAGCAGACATCTTCTCTCACCGACCCTTTCCAATACTCTTTCATTACTCACACTTTCCATCCAGTTTATTCTCTCCATTCTCCTCCACATCCACATCCACATCTCAAATGCTTCTAACCTTTTTTCATCCTCTCGTCTCAGCGTCCATGTTTCTGCCCCATATAGCGCCACACTCCAGACAAAACATTTACCAAGCCTTTTCCTTAATCCTTTATCTAATTTGCCACGTGAGAGGCTCCTCTTTCTGTTGAATGCCTCCTTCGCCATGGCAGTTTGAGATTTCACCTCCTGGTGACATCTCAAGTCTTCAGTTATTGTGCTTCCGAGATATTTAAATGCACTTACTTGGCTAATCGTGGATTGTCCTATTTTAATATTGGACAGTCTGCGTCTTGTACTGATGACCATACTCTTTGTTTTTGCTATGTTTATTTGCATCCCATATTCCACACAAGCTTCATTCAGATCTTTCAGCACGTTATTCCCTGTCCGCTCACTTTCTTCCACTAACACCGTGTCATCAGCAAATCTTATACATTCTATTCTTTTTCCATCAATACATATTCCTCTTTTCCCATCTAAGCCTTTCGTAATAATCTCTTCAAGATATACGTTAAGCAACAGGGGGGAAAGGCAACAACCTTGTCTAACACCTCGTCCAATGTTGTTTCCTTCTGGCATTTCATTTCCTATCCTTATCCTTACTTTCTGGTGTAAATATAGATTCTGTATCAGTCGTCTCTCTTTCCAATTGGAAATTATATTTACCAACAAAGAATAAAAAAATTCGAAGGTCTATATTTTACAGAGGTATAAAACTATATAATAAATGTACTAAGGATATCGAAAATATTACTAGGAGTAACTTATATATTTTACACATTGAATGATTGATTAGACAACACAGAGAAGGGCTGCAGTAAATAATATGACAGTAATAATAATAATAATAATAATAATAATAATAATAATAATAATAACATCCCTGTCAGTCCACTAATAACAGCTACAACCAAACGTATATATACAACTACATAAATCTGTAATTATTGATACATGTTCAATTACCCGAACGTTCCTAACATATACCGTACAGTTAAAAAGAAGTCACGCTTGATCAAGGTCCGCGTCACTTTCCATTTTTAACCAGACATAACATCTGAGAAAGGAAAGAACAAACAATAACATCCCTGTCAGTCCACATAACACTATCACACTACCATATTTTCCTCTTTCTTCTTTTCTGGAAAGCCATACTCCATAAGCTCTGCAGTGTAAGACACTAACACCACATCCTTTTTCTGAGCTCAGCATCGCTATAGAGAGACGCTGACTTACTTTCACAGGCAAGCAAATGACAGCTCGAAACTTCCTGGCAGATTAAAACTGTGTGCCCGACCGAGACTCGAACCCTTTGCCTTTCGCGGGCAAGTGCTCTACCAACTGAGCTACCGAAGCACGACTCACGCCCGGTACTCACAGCTCTACTTCTGCCAGTACCTCGTCTCCTACCTTCCAAACTTTACAGAAGCTCTCCTGCGAACCTTGCAGAACTAGCACTCCTGAAATAAAGGATATAGCGGAGATATGGCTTAGCCACAGCATGGGGGATGTTTCCAGAATGAGATTTTCACTCTGCGGCGGAGTGTGCGCTGATATGAAACTTCCTGGCAGATTAAAACTGTGTGCCCGACAGAGACTCGAACTCGGGACCTTTGCCTTTCGCGGGCAAGTGCTCTACCATCTGAGCTACCAAAGCACGACTCACGCCCAGTACTCACAGCTTTACTTCTGCCAGTATCTCGTCTCCTACCTTCCAAACCTTACAGAAGCTCTGTAAAGGTAGGAGACGAGGTACTGGCAGAAGTAAAGCTGTGAGTACCGGGCGTGAGTCGTGCTTCGGTAGCTCAGTTGGTAGAGCACTTGCCCGCGAAAGGCAAAGGTCCCGAGTTCGAGTCTCGGTCGGGCACACAGTTTTAATCTGCCAGGAAGTTTCATATCAGCGCACACTCCGCTGCAGAGTGAAAATCTCATTCTGGAAATGACAGCTCGTCGTATAGAAAATGGAGACCAAACATTTTTGCTATGATGCTGATTCACCTAATAGTCTGTGTCATGTTATGTTATTAAAGAATACATATACAGTATGTGAATTGAGTACAGAGATCGGTGCTGAGCAGTTAATGAACAGTGTAAGTCTAGTATTTCACATTATTACATAACTTCATAGCAACAATGTATAGTTAAATTAGTTTTGTATACTTTAGACAAACTGAAAGAAGTTGGGCTGTTTTAAACAGACAGGACTCATAGTTGGAAGAATGGAGGCTCCAGTCCTTCTGCTGGTGGATATTTGGATAACAGCTGTTATTGTGTCTTGGTTTTAATGATACGCAAATCGTTTTGGTGTTACAGTACACCACCTTCTGGCCCTCAGACACATCAAACATACCATTTGTCAGATTGTCCAAATTACACTAGAATAGCTACGGGCACTTTCTGAAAGTGACCATTAGGCTATATCAATCTTAGTAGCAGGTCTGTATTCCTCTTTCGGCAATCTCACGAAACAATTTAAATCCTTTCGTTTGTAATCCGTCATTTTCATGGTATGGGACCTAAACGTAAAAAACAAAATGTAACATGTAGTTAAGGTGATTAAAACATTTATTCGTATGGTGAAAAGCCTGTCCATATAGGGTATAGTCATTATTTGTAATGAAATAGATTACACACCGCGAGATAGTGTATTGACTTAACTAGACGAGGTGAATGGAGCATCATAAATAGCCATGTGCAACGTATTGCGTTTCAAATTTGATTTTGTAGGGGAAATTTGCATGCTCATTTAATACGCACGCAATAGACTAGTGATTGCGGTAATTGGATTCGCAATTTCCACTTCTGTCTGAATTTGTGAATGTATTTTGTATCAGTTAAAATGTCCGGCACTATTTCTTTGTATGGGATAGGGTAAACGTTTGCGAAGGCCTCTACACGTGTGTGCGAAACCCCCTAGGAAAAATAGTGTTCATTCATTTCACACAGTCATGAGTCAGTCTTATAGCCACTCTGGAGTGCACGTTGAGATGTTACAATGTATGTGACCCGTCTGAGTGGCATATGTTAAAAACAAAAAAATTTTTTTTCCGCCGATGAGATATCACTCACACAGATCGGACGTATTGTAACATCTCAAGATGCACTCGAGAGTTTCCACAGTGGCGAAATGGTAATTCTGTGCAATAAATTGGAAATTTGTTGTAAGGTCTTATGGGACCAAACTGCTGAAGTCATCGGTCCCGAAGCCTACACACTACTTAACCTGACTTAAACTAACTTACGCTAAGGACAACACACACACACACACACCCATGCCCGAGGGAGGACTCGAACCTCCGACGGAGAAGGCCGGACGAACCGGACAAGGCGCCTCAAATGGTTCAAATGCCTCTGAGCAGTATGGGACTTAACATCAGAGGTCATCAGTCCCCTAGACTTAAACCCAACTAACCTAAGGAAGTCTTACACATCCATGCCCGAGGCAGGATTCGAACCTGTGACATTAGCAGTCGCGTGGTTCCAGACTGAAGTGCCTAGAACCGCTCGGCCACAACGGCTGGCAAGGCGTCCCAGAGCGCACGACCACCCCGCGCAGCGTACAATAAATGAAAAGTAATTTACAAATGGCCGAAACGTGTTTCGAAAAGTTCTACATGACTGTGATTCCCCACCGAGGAGAAACTGTTCCCCCAGGGAAAGTCTGAGCCCTGTACGTTTATGCTTTCCGTAGGGCACATCGCAAACTCATTAGAGATGGGGGGAAAACCCGACCGGCTAAAACCGACACCTGTATTTTAGTTCTGAATTACCGGTATTTGTCTGTATTTTTTTGGTCTCAGTTACAACAGATTATTTTCATTTTTACTAACAACCGGGTAAAGAAGCCGTTAGAGCAACGGAGCTAAAATTTTTGGTTTTTAAACAAAACATTTTTTTAAAAAACGAGAAATTATTATTCTTGTTCTTATTTGGGATTAATTGTAATATGAATTACTCCTATTATTTAGGATAACCCCTAAAATTTCCATTCCTTTGGTGTAGTAGTTTACTATCGAAAATAGAAAAAACGATCAGTACTGTTCTAATAAAAACGCCGAAAGAAAAGAGCCACAAAACGTGGGAGAGTAATCGGTACAACTGTCCTAGAACAACAACGTACTGTCCAAGACTTAACCCCACCTGGTCTGTACGGTAAATTCTCGCCGTTAATGCTGAACATCGGTTTATTGCAGTATGGCGACGTCCCTAATCTGGAAGTATTTTACGAAGTTCAATAGTCGATCTCGGGGAAGATCAGTTTGCATTCCGTAGAAATATTGGAACACGTGAAGCAATACTGACCCTACGACTTATCTTACAGAATAGCTTAAGGAAAGGCCAACTTACTTTTCTAGCATTTGTAGACTTAGAGAAAGCTTTTGACAATGTTGATTGGAATACTCTCTTTCAATTTTTGGAGGTGGTAGGGGTAAAATACAGGGAGCGAAAGGCTATTTACAATTTGTACAGAAACCAGATGGCAGTTATAAGAGTCGAGGGGCATGAAAGGGAAGCAGTGGTTGAGAAGGCAGTGAGACAGGGTTGTAGTCTATACCCGATGTTATTCAATTTGTATACTGAGCAAGCGGTAAAGGAAACAGAAGAAAAATTGGGAGTAGGTATTAAAATCCATGGAGAAGAAATAAAAACTTTGAGATTCGCCGATGACATTGTAATTCTGCCAGAGACAGCAAAGGACCTGGAAGAGCAGCTGAACGGAATGGACAGCGTCTTGAAAGGAGGATATAGAGATGAACATCAACAAAAGGAAAACGAGGATAATGGAATGTAGTCGAATTAAATCGGGTGATGCTGAACGAATTGGATTAGGAAATGGGACACTTAAAGTAGTAAAGGAGTTTTGCTATTTGGGGAGCAAAATAACTGATGATGATCGAAGTAGAGAAGATATAAAATGTAGACTGGCAATGGCAAGGAAAGCGTTTCTATAGAAGAGAAATTTGTTAACATCGAGTATAGATTTAAGTGTCAGGAAGTCGTTTCTGAAAGTATTTGCATGGAGTGTAGCCCTGTATGGAAGTGAATCATGGACGATAAATAGTTTAGACAAGAAGAGAATAGAAGCTTTCGAAATGTGGTGCTACAGAAGTATGGACAGATCACAAGAGGAAGTATTGAATAAAACTGGCACAACTTGACTAGAAGAAAGGATCAGTTGGTAGTGCATATTCCGAGGCATCAACGGATCACCAACTTAGTATTGGAGGACAGCGTGGAGGGTAAAAATCGTAGAGGGAGACTAAGAGATGAATATACTAAGCAGATTCAGAAGGATGTAGGTTGCAGTAGGTACTGGGAGATGAAGAAGGTTGCACAGGACAGAGTAGCATGGAGAGCTGCATCAAACCAGTCTCGGGACTGAAGACCACAACGACGACAACAATAGTCCATTTACTTTAAGAAGATTAAAAACTCGGGGAAGCACAACAGACTTGCGACAATATGTAAGCCAGAAACATCCACAGTGTTCATTGGAAGAAAAGGCGAATTAGGCTGATGTAGGTAAAATTGCATTTGTCGTACTATAGGCTTGGGATAGTAACTGAAGGTGTTAGCAGTCACGGTCATTGGTATCAATACAGTGCTGCACTCTTCTTATCATGAGTTGAGTGATATTCCTTATTACTTTGGCACTTACCGGAACACATGCTCTGGCAATTCTCACTTCGAACACCTTCTGGAAATGGACGTTCACGCCACCTTCCTTGACCTTCAAAGACCTTACTGTTACACATCATTGGATTCGTATCGATAGCCGATATCAGAAAATAAGTACCAAACTGTAGCATCCCATTACAAAAAAGTTGACTTTCGTATCTGTGAAGCGATCCCACGTAGCAACAAAAAACCAACGTCATATTATGGTCCCCATTGTCCCATGCAACTTTTAACCCAGAATCTTTTCAGCTCTTATCACACTTTTGGAGTTATTCTGGGTGGCAATAGTTAGAGTCTCACCCTGTATACTTTGAAGCAGCTGGCATATAAAATCAGGACGATATAGAGATCGTTACCAACAAAATGTGCAGAAAATCTTGCCCCCTTCTTGCAGCGGTGTACCGTAGGTCTCTAGAAGAGCTTAGCGTTCCAAAGGATTGGAAAGAAGCGACGTCGGACAGATGTGCAGAACTATAGACCTATATCTCTAACGTCGATCAGTTGCAGAATTTCGGAACACGTAGTATGTTCGAGTATAATGACTTTTCTGGAGACTAGAAATCTACTCTGCAGGAATCAGCATGGGTTTCGAAAAAGACGATCGTGTGAAACCCAGCTCGCGCTATTCGTCCACGAGACTCAGAGGTCCATAGACACGGGTTCCCAGGTAGATGTCGTGTTTCTTAACTTCCGCAAGCCGTTCGATACAGTTCCCCACAGTCGTTTAACGAACAAAGTAAGAGCATATGGACTATCAGACCAATTGTGTGATTGGACTGAAGAGTTCCTAGATAACAGAACGCAGCAAGTCGTTCTCAATGGAGAGAAGTCTTCCGAAGTAAGAGTGATTTCAGGTCTGCCGCAGGGGAGTGTCGCAGGACCGTTGCTATTCACAATAAAGATAAATGACCTTGTGGATGACATGGGAAGTTCACTGGGGCTTTTTGCGGATGATGGTGTAGTATATCGAGAGGTTGTAACAATGGAAAATTGTACTGAAATTCAGGAGGATCTGCAGCGAATTGACGCATGGTGCAGGGAATGGCAATTGAATCTCAATGTAGACAAGTGTAATGTTCTGCGAATACATAGAAAGAAAGATCCTTTATCATTTAGCTACAATATAGCAGGTCAGCAACTGGAAGCAGTTAATTCCATAAATTATCTGGGAGTAGGCATTAGGAGTGATTTAAAATGGAATGCCCATATAAAGTTGATCGTCGGTAAAGTAGATGCCAGACTGAGATTCTTTGGAAGAATCCTAAGGAAATGCAATCCGAAAACAAAGGAAGTAGGTTACAGTACACTTGTTCGCCCACTGCTTGAATACTGCTCAGCAGTGTGGGATCCGTACCAGATAGGGTTGATAGAAGACATAGAGAAGATCCAACGGAGAGCAGCGCGCTTCGTTACAGAATCATTTAGTAATCGCGAAAGCGTTACGGAGATGATGGATAAACTCCAGTGGAAGACTCTGCAGGAGAAACGCTCAGTAGCTCGGGACGGGCTTTTGTCAAAGTTTCGAGAACATACCTTCACCGAGGAGCCAAGCAGTATATAGCACCCTCCTACGTATATCTCGCGAAGAGAGCATGAGGATAAAATCAGAGAGATTAGAGCCCACACAGAGGCATACCGACAATCCTGTCCACGAACAATACGAGACTGGAATAGAAGGGAGAACCGATAGAGGTACTCAAGGTACCCTCCGCCATACACCGTCAGGTTGCCTGCGGAGTATGGATATCGATGTAGATGTAGAAAATGTCGTGAAAAGCATGCCAAAAAGGTGCCAAACTGTAATTGATAATGGCGGCGATTGGACTTGCTATTAGGTAATCATGCAATTAGTAATAACATGTATTTTCATGTAAACATATATCTATAATAGTGTCTTATTTCATACAGATAACGGCATACAACTTCTTGTGGAAGTGACTATGTGTATCCGTAATTTATTTTTTGCAACCACATGGAAGTCATTGTCGAGATGGAAGCGCGCACGGTTCAAAAGGCTCTGAGCACTATGGGACTCAGCTTCTGAGGTCATTAGTCCCCTAGAACATAGAACTAGTTTAACCTAACTAACCTAAGGACAGCACACACATCCATGCCCGAGGCAGGATTCGAACCTGCGACCGCAGCGGTCTCGCCTAGAACCGCACGGTGAAGCGCGTACGTGTTGGACAATTTTTCGAAGTGAGAATCTATTGTGCAGTGGAGAGGGGCGGCGCCGTAACTCCTCTGAGGTCCACTGGTGGACCGCCCGGCAGATGCAGCAGGTGCCACGTGCCACGTCATCGGCGCCACCATCTCCACCTCCATCCGGTGACTAACTGGCGCACCTGCCACGCCTCATCGCAGGCGCGCTGGCCCCGCCCCCTTCCGGCTTTCTCGTAGGTGGGCGTCATTATGTTTTCCTGTAATTAATTACACCTATATGTGGCGTCCAGGAACCAGATACGGGCCATTTAGCTGCAGTATCTAGCGAACACAGTGCGGAAAGGCGTGGCGTACGCTACACTAGTTCTCACATCTCGGCCGAGACGAATGAGTGCAGTTAGTGACTGTCGCTTTGCTGCACTGATCTACGGACTGTGCTAAAAAGAAGTATTGCATTATGGTACCGGATTATCTTGCGAACGTATGCGGACTTCGATTTAAGGCAAGTAGGAAATGGAAAAGTTACAACTACACTACTGGCCATTAAAATCGCTACACCAATAAGAAATGCAGACGATAAACGGATATTCATTGCTCAAATATATGTCATTACATTTTCATGCATTTGGGTGCATAGACCCTGAGAAATCAGTACCGAGAATAACCACCTCTGGCCGTAATAACGGCCTTGATAGGCTGGGCATTGAGTCAAACAGAGCTTGGATGGCGTGTACAGGTACAGCTGCCCATGCAGCTTCAATTCGATACCACAGTTCATCAAGAGTAGTAACTGGCGTATTGTGACGAGCCAGTTGCTCGGCCACCATTGACCAGACGTTTTCAATTGGTGAGAGATCTGGAGAATCTGCTGGCCAGGGCAGCAGTCGAACATTTTCTGTATCCAGAAAGGCCCGTACAGGACCTGCAACATGCGGTCGTGCAGTATCCTGCTGAAATGGAGGGTTTCGCAGGGATCGAATGAAAGGTAGAGCCACGGGTCGTAACACATCTGATATGTAATGTCCACAGTTCAAAGTGCCGTCAGTGCGAACAAGAGGTGACCGAATCCTGTAACCAATGGCACCCCATACCATCACGCCGGGTGATACGCCAGTAGGGCGATGACGAATACATGCTTCCAATGTGCGTTCACCGCGATGTCGCCAAACACAGATGCGACCATCATGATATTGTAAACAGAATCCGGATTCATGCAAAAAAAAAAAAAGACGATTTGCCATTCGTGCACCCAGGTTCGTCGTTGAGTACACCATCGCAGGCGCTACTGTCTGTGATGCACCGTCAAGGGTAACCGCAGCCGTGGTCTCCCAGCTGATAGTCCCTGCTGCTGCAAACGTCGTCGAACTGTTCGTGCAGATGGTTGTTGCCTTGCAAACGTCCCCATATGTTGACTCAGGGATCGAGACGTGGCTGCACGATTCGTTACAGCCGTGCGGATAAGATGCCTGGCATCTCGACTGCTAGTGATACGAGGCCGTTGGGATCCAGCACGGCGTTCCGTATTACCCTCCTGAACCCACCGATTCCATATGCTGATAACAGTCATTAGATCTCGACCAACGCGAGCAGCAATGTCGCGATACGATAAACCGCAATCGTGATAGGCTACAATCCGACCTTTGTCAAATTCGGAAACGTAATTGTACTCATTTCTCTTCCTTACACGAGGCACCACGACAACGTTTCACCAGGCAACGCCGGTCAACTGCTGTTTGTGTATCAGATATCGGTTGTAAACCTTCCTCTTGTCAGCACGTTCTAGGTGTCGCCACCGGCGCCAACCTTGTGTGGATGGTCTGAAAAGCTGATCATTTGCATATCACATCATCTTCTTCCTGTCGGTTAAATTTTGCTTGTGTAGCACCTCATGTTTGTGGTGTAGCAATTTTAATGGCCAGTAGTGTACATGTAACTGAAAACGTCACTTCACTGTGATATAAAAATAAGACAGTAATAAAAAAATAGTCTGTTCGGCAGAGCTTATCTCAGAGCGTTTAAAAAAAATGGTGTCACATATTCCTACAAGACGTAGGGGCGATCCGATCACGTTTACGTACGTGCCACTGTTAGAGAACTTTTCTCGGAAACCATTTTTACTAGAGCACTACCGAGAATGGAAGATCATCAGTATTGGCATCCACCAAGGGCCCTCACAAACTTCACGGCACAATCCGAATGAACGTCTTACCGGAAAGAATTCTGGGTGTTCAAATAGTCTCTCCGCAGTGCCGTATGATTGTTAGCTGCACGTGCCGTATGACTGTTCGCCTGCCTGGGTTACTTCCGTTCAAGTGGACTCTCCCAACATTCCACTGTTTCTCTCATCTCAGCCAGCGTCAGTAGTGTCGTTGGTGTGTGTCGTCACGTGTTGGCGTGAACGTTTAAGTTTAGTTCCTTTGTTTGGTTGTTTCGCTTTTGTCACTTAAAATGCTAACCATTGAAAAACGTGTGTTTTTAGTCGACAACTATAAAATACGCAGTTTCAGTTCAGTAAACATTTAATTCAGTTGTCCCGGAGACAACAGCCCCACATCGCGGTACTGTGCGAGATTTGAGTAACAGGTTTTGATGTAAGGAGTTCAGTGACAGATGCACCGAGAACTGGTCGTCCCAGCGTTTTGTCTGAGGATAAACTACTCGATATTTCCGATAAAACGTCCACGAGTCCGAACAAGTCACTAAGAAAACTCGCCCAGGAAATCGATGTTAGTATCGGAACCTCCAGACAGCTGTGAGGAAAAAATTAGAACTTTTCCCATACAGAGTGACTGTCGTGCAAGATCTGAAAAATACTGATCATGGCAAGACACTGCATTATTGTGAATTGTTCAAAAATTTCGTTCAACAAAATGGAAGGGATATTCTAAATGAAACGTTTTTCACTAATGAGGCGCGGTTTCATTTATCCGGGTACATGAATCTTACAAATTCTCGTATTGGGAGTACTACAAATCCATTGTGTATTCATGAGGAACCATTCTGTGAAAATAGGAGTTTGGATTGCATTTTCTAGACCTCGGGTTGTGGGTGCCATATTTTTCAACGAAACAATAAACGCACAACGATAGTGCAGTGATATTCTGTACCCTTTCATAGGAGAACTTGTGTTAAGTTAAATAGTGAACGGTTACTTTTAACAAGATGGTGCAACCGCGCATACAGCTCGCGTTTCAGTGTCACTGCTTGCAATTGTTTTAGATGATCGTATAATTTCACAGGGGCTTTGGCGTTCACATCGCCTGACCTAACACCACCTGACTTTTTCTTCTGGGGCGCAGCGAAAGCAACTGTCTATAAAAACCGTCCAAAATCCATCGATGAATTCAAAACTGCGGTATCCACTTTCACTACTTCTGTTACAGAAGAAATGTTACAGATTGTGTTTGGAAACATGATTAGTCGAATTGAATTGTGTATTCAGCAACAAGGGGGGGACACTTTCAACATTTAATGTAAAAATGAATATTCTATAAATTATTAACTTGTATTTCACTGAGTTTCATTTCGGCATATTAACTGCGGCGTACAGCACACGCCGCTAACAATCATACGGCACTGCGGAGAGAATTTTTGGGCACCCCGTATGTGGTGTGCACCGCCAGACACCACACTTGCTAGGTGGTAGCCTTTAAATCGGCCGCGGTCCGTAGTATACGTCGGACCCGCGTGTCGCCACTATCAGTGATTGCAGATCGAGCGCCGCCACACGGCAGGTCTAGAGACACTTCCTAGCACTCGCCCCAGTTGTACAGCCGACTTTGCTAGCGATGGTTCACTGAAAAAGTACGCTCTCATTTGCCGAGACGATAGTTAGCATAGCCTTCAGCTACGTTAATTGCTACGACCTAGCAAGGCGCCATTACCAGTTACTATTGAGATTATGAATAATGTACCGTCAAGAGCGATGTTCACCATTTATGGATTAAAGTTAAGTATTCCACCAGCTACGTCAGTTTTTTCTACAGTCTAATTTCCTTGTCCTGTTCCAGACCTCACGCCAGCCTGCGTGAGCTAAACCGCGTGCCTTTCGGCTTCCTCTCATACCGGTGTTGGCTCTCCTGCCAACTCACAACACAGTATATTTCGGTTATTTTTTGGGCAAGGAGAGTAGATCTTGTTAGCCAAATATCGAAGTTTCTAGAGAGCATATCACTTAGCACTGAGAATAGATAAATAAAAGCACGTTCGGCAAACGACCCTGCCGCAGTCCTAAAACCGATTCCTGTCACATCACTGAAGCTAAGCGCTAAGCGCTGTCTGGCTTGGCCAGCGCTTTGACGGGTCACCGTCTGGATGTGGCGCGCGCTATCGCTATTGGCAGGCGGGTTGCGCTCAGCACTTGTGAGGCCAGTCGAGGATATGCTTGACTAAGAAGTGGCAGCTCCAGGTCCGTGTCCAGTGACGGCTATCGCATGAGGACGACACGGCTGTCGGTCGGTGCCGTTGGGCCTACCAACGCTTGTTCGGACGGAGTTTAGTTCAAGCCGTACCTTCGTTTACAGAAGATTATTCTGCATTACAATGTGCAATTATATAATTAAAGAACGTGCAAGTTGCTACTGCAGTTTCGAAACTAACTCAAACATGGCGGCGGAGAAAATTTACGCAGGTCTGTTGGGGCACGTTTACGCACTACTTTTCATTGCCGTCCTAACTGATAACCCAGTCAAGGAAATTTTAAGGCAACAGCAGTTGGACATGGAATTTTAAAAACTGAAGGCACAGGAGTATGCTTTGTTTTCTGCCGTACGGCAGGTCTTGTCATGCGGGAAGCCCCGTCAGAGAGGTCCACCGCATGAGCGTCTAGGGAAGTGACTCCAGTAGTGGTTTCCCGTTGCCTTCCACTGATGATGACGAAATGATGATGAGGACAACACAACACCCAGTCCCTGAGCGGAGAAAATCTCTGACCCAGCTGGGAATCGAACCTGGGTCCCTTGGCGTGATAGACCTCCGCGCTGACCACTCAGCTATCGGGGCGGACAAAGGGGTATAAAAGGTATAAATTGCTCAAAAAGCTATTTAAACCTAATGATTCTCAAGCAGAAGGAATTGACTCTCCAGAACGGACTGATGAGGACAAGAAACTGTTAAAATCAAGAACAAGGTCAAAAGTGGATAGGCTGACTTCTGACGTCATCGTTAGTGTTCTGTCCACAGACAGGTTTTCCCACGGTAACTCTACCACCCTCTTTAGGTCAATGTAATTTCAGATTCCCTTTATGTCTTCCGTCATCTTTTATCTACTCCTTGCTCCCAATCTCCTGTCACATCGTAGACTTTCCAAAGAGTCTGTTAGCTAGCGTTCTCCTCTGAACGAATGTCCCACCCAATTCTTCCTTCCTTTCTCTTACAGCTTGAAGCAGTTTGATGAAGAGGATGAAAGCTATGCATTTACTGCTTGAAACGATACATCCAATCAAAAATAAAAATAAATCAAGAATCGGTCCAGTATATCAGACGTAGAAAGGTGGGCTCACGACGTATGTGCCACTGGAAACACATCATTTTCTGTATACATAAATTGCAACTCGTACAGTGATCATGAACAGGCCTTTAATTAACATTCAGATTTCTTTTAAGGCAATAGTATGCTAACAGTTGGAAGTTCGCCAAAAACTAAGCAATTTTGAACACTATATATTTGGTGGATGGCAAGGAAAGCGTTTCTCAAGAAGAGGAATTTGTTAACATCGAGTATAGATTTAAGTGTCAGGAAGTCGTTCCTGAAAGTATTTGTATGGAGTGTAGCCATGTATGGAAGTGAAACATGGACGATAACTAGTTTGGACAAGAAGAGAATAGAAGTTTTCGAAATGTGGTGCTACAGAAGAATGCTGAAGATAAGGTGGGTAGATCACGTAACTAATGAGGAGGTATTGAATAGGATTGGGGAGAAGAGAAGTTTGTGGCACAACTTGACTAGAAGAAGGGATCGGTTGGTAGGACATGTTTTGAGGCATCAAGGGATCACAAATTTAGCATTGGAGGGCAGTGTGGAGGGTAAAAATCGTAGAGGGAGACCAAGAGATGAATACACTAAGCAGATTCAGAAGGATGTAGGTTGCAGTAGATACTGGGAGATGAAGAAGCTTGCACAGGATAGAGTAGCATGGAGAGCTGCATCAAACCAGTCTCAGGACTGAAGACCACAGCAACAACAACATATTTGGTGGTGCACGAAATGTGTTACCGTTTTGTTTTTTAATATAAACTTTATTGTCAATACGATCTGAAAGGAACATATACTACAATGAACAGCCGTCCATGGAGATTTGTTCTAACTCAGCATATGCTCAATATGTCCACCATTTCGTTTCCTAACTTCCTTCAAACGAACACTGAAGTTAGTGATTGCCCTACGGCACATGTCTTCCGTAATTTCACTGCAAGCTTGAAGAATAAGTCTTCTGAACTCCATTATATCACGTGGACGTTTCGGGAAAATTTTTTTCCTTTAGGTACCCCCAAAGAAAAAAGTCACACGGATTGAGGTCTGGACAATTGCAGGGCCAATTTTGTCCGTCATTGAAGCGACCTGGAAACCTGAGTGAAATGATCCGCATGTCGAAATGCTCGTGTAAAAACTCCAACACAGTTTTTGCAGTATGTGGCCTTGCTCCATCTTGCATGAACCACTGCTTGTTGAAGGGCAAGGCAGTAGCAAGCAGCTGTGGAATGAAGTTATTGCGAAGCATGCTCAAATAACGCCCGCCGTTCACGGTTTCTTCAAGAAAAAGGGTCCAATAAGTCTGTGACTGGAAATTGCAGCCCACGCTGTAATCCTCGGAGCATAATGTTGTCGTTCGTGAAGCACTTGTGGGTTTTCAGTGGCCCAAAAGTGTACATTTTGTTTGTTAACCACACCGTCTAAATGGAAATGCGCCTCGTGTGAAAACCAAACGTTGTCGATAGTTTCTTCCCTATCCTTCGCTTACTGAGCAAACAGTAGTCTCTGCTGCTTGTGTTCTTCAGTGAGCTTCTTGTATGGGTACATATGGAGGTCACTTTTAAGAATGCATTGAACGGAGCGTCTGGATATTCCCAGTTGCACTGCTGCCTTTCTACACAATTTCCCGGGATTTCTCTGTACAGCAACTCGTACCGCCGAGGTCGTTTCGCTTCCAATACTGTTCCTTCCTGTACAAATTTATCGTACAACCTGTGGATGGTCTTCTTGCAAGGGACCCATCGTGTGTTAAACGTCGAAAACGCCGCTGAGTCACAACAAGGCTTTTCGTTTCATGAAAAAGTAACAATTGCCGATCGTTGCTGTGTCGTCAGTCTTCCACTGTTAGCCACTGCTGCTTACTAGTCTCCTAGCGGCAGTGTCGTGAATTACACGTCATTTCGTAACTCATTTGTTTTTCCAAGCTCTGCTGGTACTGCTGTAGAGATCCCAGCGGGATATCTAATGTGCGTCGTAAATTGTCAAAGAAACAATTGGTAACACATTTCGTGCGCCACCCTGTATCTAATCAAAAATTTTAAAAAATCCAAAAAGTTATGCTCGCAAATATCCCCGGTTCCCCTGCTATCGGTCAAAACCAGCAGTAAAGTTCCTGTAATTACATGTCTGGAAGCCAATAGCTGTTGAGATATGGACCACGATTGTTATCTCTCTCCCATCTGTCTATTACATAGAAGTAGATATCACAGGCATTGCTGCATGCAACCTGATACATTGTTCGGCCCTGTTTCACAGTGAATGACACATTGTTTCAGATACAGCTGGCTCCATTCGGACTGCATCCCGTATACTACTCATGTGCTCTTGTGGCCTATGCGCATTCTCGATGGGTTGGGTATACACCGATGCCTTCAATGCCCACACAGCCACAAATGGAGGGCATCCAGGCCTTTTGAATGAGAACACCATGCTACCAGACTGCCGTGATCAATCACTCTCCCATGAAAGATCGTGGTGAGGTACTGTCCCCAGTCCATAGAACGTGGGGTGGTGATCTGTCAGTGATAAACTGCAATCGCTGCACTTCTACAGTGGTAACATTCACTAACAGCGCTGGTCATACATCACGCAGAAATCGGGGACACACATCTCGGTGGCCCCACGCAAATAGCGCCTGAGAGGATAGATGTATTGTTCACTCTGCCATGCCGGATCATACAACTATGTCACATACCCCGAGTCAGGAAACGGACTCATTTGCAGAGAGACAACTATCCACATGGACAATCCAATTACGTCTAGAGCATCACGGAGTCTCAGCATGTCAAGCATTATTGCAACTTGTCTTGACTCTTCAGCAAAGAGACTTGTGGACCGAATGACAACAATAAACGCAAGAGTGACAACGCTTCGCCTTTTCAGACGAGGTCTGGTTCTGTATGAAGCATCACGGTGGACGTACGTGTGTGCAGGGAGTCCGAGGTGAACAAATGTTGCCAGGTTGCATTTGTCAATCCCATACAGTCCCCAGTATCTGGAGCCATAGTATGGGGGAGGCATGAGATACACACACGACCACCTCTAGTTTGCATAAGCAGTAATTCGGATAGCAGTTGGTCGCGTTAATGCCAGTGTCTCTGCCAAACGTGTAATACTATCTTCCAACAAGATAAGCCAAGACCACATGTTGCCAGTGCTGCCCTGACCTACCTCGATTCAGGGGGTGTTGACTTTTGCCCCGGCCAGTATGTTCTACATCTCTCTCATCCGCTCAGAACATGGATTACCGGGAGATTGCCAAATCACCACATTTTACAAACTGTGAGATACAGTTCAAGAAACATGGACTGATGCATCCGTGTTGCTCTACCAGCTTAGAGACATCGATGCTACCAGCGGTAACAGCTCTGTGTGCTGAATTCAACGTTCTGCACATTCAGATCACTTACAAATTTAAACCTGTAGCCTTAATACTGCCCAAGGCCTTGCCGTGGGTCTACCGAGCGCTGTTGGAAAGTGGGATGCACTCAACTCTAATTAGGGAGCTATTTGTCTGAGGAGTAGCGGCTCTGGTCACGAAAACCGAAAACAACAGGGACAGTGATGCGTTGACCACATGCCCCATATCCGCATCCAGTGACGCCTGTCGGCTCAGGATGACACGGCGATCGGTCGGTATTGTTAGGTCTTGTGAGGCCTGTTCGGACGCAGAGAGGATGAGAGTGAGGGAGAGAGAGAGATAGAGTGGAGTGGTGGGGGGGAGGGGAGGGAGGGAGGGAGGGAGGGAGGGAGGGAGGGAGAGAGAGAGAGAGAGAGAGAGAGAGAAAGAAAGTGAGAGGAGTGGTGGGGTGGGGGAGGGGAGGGAGGGAGAGAGAGAGAGAGAGAGAGAGAGAGAGAGAGCGAGTCCTTATACTAAAGTGTGTAAGCGGAATCCCTCACGCATTTCACGCTTAGGTACAAATTGAGACACCTAAATTCTAGTTTACTTACACCATTTTGCTTACTTCGTCAAAAACAGCGCATCGCCTAGCAAAATAATCATCTCTCCATATCAGACTTGTGCATCGTGGCTCTCCCTATGTAGTGTGGTATCCTGTATGATAATTATACTACTCAACAGCCATTTTGTGTCTGGAGTGCGATACATCAATAAGTTCAAATGGTTCAAATGGCTCTGAGCACTATGGAACGTAACATCTGAGGTCATCAGTCCCCTAGAACGTAGAACTACTTAAACCTAACTAACCTAAGGACAGCACACATCCATGCCCGAGGCAGGATTCGAACCTGCGACCATAGCGGTCGCGCGGTTCCAGTCTGAAGCGCCTAGAACATCTCGGCCACAGCAACCAGCTTCATCAGTAAGTACCGGTGTGTGTTTTGAAGAATTCGAATTTACTTTTCAAAATGTTCTCGTACGTAAGATTTTTGAGTTTCTAAGGATTTTTTATTGCCTATTTTCCATATTTCGTTTATTTCACTGCTTACTGTTCTTTTGTTTGGGTGTCGCATGTTGTAATTTTGTTGTTTTCGTACAAGAAGATGTCAAGTCGTTACTAGATGGCAGGTGTGATAAAAGATTCTAAACTTTACTCATCTACGGCGAGATAATCCATATTGCGAAATAGACATTCTGATATAAGGCATATAGAAACTCGCATGATGCAATTCTCATCATACTTTCATCAGCCCAAAGGTGTATGTGCGAGTTTTTCTTACCTCAGTGACTGTTTCTTTCAGAGATACTGAAACGTTGTTGTGTTTCAAATTTACATTTAGGAAAAATGGCAAATGGCAAACGTCGTTGTTGTGCAACTTTTGCTACAACGTGTGATCAAAAGTATCCGAACTCCCTCAAAACATACGTTTTTCATATTAGGTGCACTGTGCTGCCACCTTCTGCCAGGTACTCCATAGCAGCGACCTCAGAAGTCATTAGACATACGAGGTGAGAGAGCAGAATGGGACGCTCTGCAGAACTCACGGACTTCGAACGTGGTCAGGTGATTGGGCATCACCTGTTTCTTACGTCTGTACACGAGATTTCCACATGCCTAAACATCCCCAGGCCCACTATTTCCGATGTGATAGTGGAGTGGAAATGTGAAGGGACACGTACAGCACAAAAGCGTAGAAGCCAACCTCGTCCAGTTGAAGAGGGTGGTAAGGTGTAATAGCCAGACATCTATCCAGACCATCACACAGGAATTCCAAACTCCGTCGGGACCAACTGCAAGTACCAGGACAGGCGGGAGGTGAGAAAACTCGGATTTCACGGTCGAGCGGCTGCCCATGAGCCACACATCACGTCGGTAAATGCGAAACGACGGCTCGCTTGGTGTAAGGAGCATAAACATTGGACCACTGAACAATGGAAACACACTGTGTGGAGTGACGAATCATGGTATACAATGTGGCGATCAGATGGCAGGGTGTGAGTATGGCGAACGCCTGGTGAATGTCATCTGCCAGCCTGTCTAATGCCAAAAGTGAAATTCGGATGCGGTGGTGTTATGGTGTGGTCGTCTTTTTCATGGAGGGGGCTTGTACCGCTTGTTGTTTTGCGTTGCACTGTCACAGCACAGGCCTACATTGGTGTTTTAAGCACTTTCTTGCTTCCCACTGATGAAGAGCAATGCGGAGATGGCGACTGCATCTTTCATCACGATCGAGCACCTGTTCAAAATGCACGGCCTGTGGCGGAGTGGTTAGACGACAATAACATCCCTGTAATGGACTGGCCTGCACAGAGTCCTGACCTGAATGCTAAAGAACACCTTTGGGATGTTTTGGAACGCCGACTTCGTGCCAGGCCTCACCGACCGACATCGACACTTCTCCTCAGTGCAGCAATCCGTGAAGAATGGACTGCCATTCCCCACGAAACCTGCCAGCACCTGATTGAACGTATGCCTGCGAGAGTAAAAGCTGTCATCACAGCTAACGGCGGCCCAACACCATACTGAATTCCAGCATTACCGATAGAGGGTGCCACGAACTTGTAAGTCATTTTCAGCCAGGTGTCCGGATACTTTTGATCACATAGTGCGTATGTTGGAAATTCACACAGAATCTCAATAAATCGGTAAACTATTTAAGAGGAGATATAAACTGTATCTTAATTGTTCTTTTGGTGATCAAGATAAAAAATTTCCATCTCATGTTGCACACATGTCCTGTGCTACCATTTAACCGAATGGTTGAGAGGAAAACGTTGAACCATACTATCTTCTGTATCAGTCGTATGGTGTGTGTCTGAAGATCATTTTTCCAGACTGTTCCTTCTGGCCGGCCGTAGTGGCTGAGCGGTTCTAGGTGCTTCAATCTGGAACCGCGCGACCGCTACGGTCACAGGTTCGAATCCTGCCTCGGCCATGGATGTGTGTGATGTCTTTAGGTTAGTTAGGTTTAAGTAGTTCTAAGTTCTAGGGTACCGGTGACCTCAGATCTTAAGTCCCATAGTGCTCAGTCATGTGAACGATTTTTGTTCCTTCTGCCTCACAAATATTACAGGGGATTCAAGCAAAAGTAGAGGTAATTGATACCAAACACTGAAATATGGAATTAGCTGCTTGGTCCTCTTTCAAAGCAATTGTGAAGGTCTTTTTGTGCAGCGGAAGAGATACAACTATGTTTCCATTGTGAATGCTCTGTTTGACAGCCAAAACAATATGGGGGGAAGAATGGCGCTTAAAATTCACTATTTACGTCGCCGCCGTGTTTTCTTTCCAGAAGGTTTCGGAGCAGTAAGCGATGAGTAGGTTGAAGACACGTGTACGACAGGACACCATTACCAATGTCACCATAAGCATTCGCTAACGGACAAATACTGGGGTCTTGTTAGGAAGAGTGGTGGAATGGGAAACAAAGGAAGAGCATCGCTGTGACATTTTTAGAATGGGAGAGCACACTTAAGTTGAAAATACGCTGTGAGCTAATTTAGGCCTTTATTGGCGTCATGTCCATATACACATATTAAGTAACATTGAGTTCCAAAGTACTGAATATGTATTTTTTTTTTGTTCAATTAATGCAGGAAATTTACTTTTCAACTGAATTGAGCAAGCCCAAATTCAGATTAATATACCCTTTAAAACCAGATGCTGAAAGAGAGTTTAAATATGCTGTCTAGCTGGCTAAAGCGCGCTTATCACGAGAAACGCCGGAGACACACCCACAAGCTACTCGCCACCAACACCCTCTCGATAACGTGCTTTTAGGCCGCCACCGCTGACCGGAGGGTCTCACTCACTGAATCACCCAGTTTGGCGTCTGTCAGTTACTCGTAGAGCGGGTTTAGTTCGTCACAGTCTACGTCAGCACACAGGGACCAGATTAGTGACTATAGCGGGACTAGTTTACCTCAACCAGTATTACACTTTACAACAGTCTGCAAGAGGACTATTACTGATGAGCTTGTACCACAACGTATGGACTCTTCGAGTGAAGTAATGTTTCCAGTTCATGTAGATAAAGAGTCGTACTAATTAACGCGTGCATTTGTGTTATGAATGTTGTGACTTGGCAAGACAGCCAAGCCACTAGGAGAGGAAGCCGAAAGGCACGGAGGATGCTAAGTTCATCCAACCTGGATATGATGTGACGTCATTATGACGTATATACGCTTTAGTCAATTAACACACCTATCGACTTTTACGAACGTTCGAGATTCTAAACTGTCGTCAGCTAGTGGTTTGTTTTGACACGTGCGATTCTGATAACAGCTCAGTGTGGCAGCGTATATGTATTTCGCCAAAATAAAAGTAAAAGAGCTGGATATTAATAGAAATATTCCTGACCGTGGCCTTGAAAACACCACGGACAACACGTTTCGTAAAAAGTGAAGTCTTCTTATGTCCCGACCAGATTAGATTGTGTGATTGTTGTATTGAACGCGTACGCCGAAAATAATATTTATTTATTATCAATATTTTAGTATGGTTTCATACAATTGGTCTTGTCAGTACATATTAGATTGTAGCAGCATACTCTTGCTGACCTTTTTTTTCTTAATTTATATAGGTGAAAGAGAACTCGTGCAAGTTTGTTAGCTAAGTAATTTATATGTCCATCCCAAGATAGTCTTTTTATCAACCGTAAGTCCAAGTAATTTTACACTCGGACCGCAGAGACAGGTACCTTAGTGTCCAGTAATGACTGGTGTGTAGAATGATTGAATTTCGAGCTTAAAAAGAAAAATATGAGGCATTGTTGAAGAAAAATCGTCGACCGGAGATGAAATACGAGGGGAAGTGGATTTCTCAATGTAATCTTAACTAAAGGTTAGTGTCTTGATGCATCTAAAGATTTTGGCTGCTGAGTGCTTCTTCTCACCGAGTACGAATAACCGACGCACTTCAGCTGGGTCAGAAGTACATCAATTTCTGCTTGAAATTCACAATAACCACGCAATTGCCCGTCGTCATCGATGCTGAACTCTTTCAGCTTTTCTCTAATTAGTCTCTCGAATGCTGAACACATAATTAGAGACGAGCAAACGAAAAACAACGCACAGGACACAAACACAGTACAATACACGATTTAAACGCAAGGAACGCAAAACACATTTAAACGAATGGCGCAGAGCACAGCGCTACCCTGTCACAACCTCTCGAAAGTTCACAAAAGTCGAATAGTCGATATACGGTTTCTATCGTTTTCGATGTAGCGTGTATACGTCATAATGACGTCACATCGTATCCAAGTCCGGTGAACTTAGCATCCTCCGAAAGGCACGCGTTTAAGCTCACGCAGGCTGGCGTGAGGTCTGGAACAGTTAAGGGAATTTATAGTAGCAAAGAACGTAAGTAACTACTGGAATACTTGTTTTTAATTCATAATTGGTGAACATCGGTCTGACGGTACATGCATCACAAGATAAATAGCAAATGATAATGGCGCCTTGCTAGGTCGTAGCAAATGACGTACCTGAAGGCTATGCTAACTATCGTCTCGGCAAATGAGAGCGTAATTTGTCAGTGAACCATCGCTAGCAAAGTCGGCTGTACAACTGAGGCGAGTGCTAGGACGTCTCTCTAGATCTGCCGTGTGGCGGCGCTCGGTCTGCAATCACTGATAGTGGCGACACGCGGGTCCGACGTATACTAACGGACCGCGGCCGATTTAAAGGCTACCACCTAGCAAGTGTCGTGTCTGGCGGTGACACCACAATGAAAAGGGGATACCGGCCACCCATAACAACATCGTCTCCCTGGATTCCTTGCAGCAGGAAACAATAACGCAGCATTCACAGGCTAAGGCCGTTATCTCGTGTTCTCGTATGTCCCCTCTACTGTTGACAGTTGTTGTTGATGATGATGTTGGTTTGTGGGGCGCTCAACATTGTGGTTATCGGCGCCCATACAAGTTCCAATCTTTCCATTTGCAGTTTCGCCACTACCCGATTGGTGATGAGATGATGACTGAGCCGTGGCAGAAATTGCTGTTTCGAAGAGCGCGCCGCAGCGCGTAGTGTGAAGCAGTCGCCCTCCGTTTCTGGCGGTGGCGCCGCTGTGGCAATCGCAGCTTTGGTGTCTCCCTCTGTTGGGAAAAGGGAACGGTTGCCTGTTCACGTGCATTTAAGGGGCGCTATGATCTCGCCAGTCGGTCAATCTGGGTCAGTCTCTCGTCCCCAGCTTGCTAGTCTGTCTCTCGTCCGCATTTGTTAGGCAGTTAGTGTCTGCCTGTCGTTCGGATCAACCTTTAAACCCGGGAAAATGAGAGTCTTTCCACTCCGCCAGTAAGAGAACTCAGCGAGTGAGTGGTCGCCCGGTCGGGGCTGAGTTCCTGCATCTGAGTCTGCGCGTTAGGCCGCCAGTCTGCTCGAGTTTGCTCAGGCAATGGTCATTGGCGGTCGGATCGATCGGTTGGTCGGTCGCGCACTGAGACACGAGATGACTTGTCCGCCTTGAGCGTCGGCGCATGTGAGGTCGCCACGAGAGTCCAGTGGGCCGCGCCGTATGGCGAGGGGTAGTGGCTTGGCGGTCGACACGAGAGCAACAGGAGTCAACCCACGACATCGGTCTGGCCGGTGCGAGCTGCGACGCCGTGAGACGGGAGATCGGCGTGCCTTCCTGCGTCCGTTGAAGCGGCTGGCAGCGGGCGGTTCGGGAGAAGTTAAGTGATTGGTGATATGTTGTTTGATTTACTCTTGTTAAGGTCAGCAGCCGTTTTGCTTTGGGGTCGTCCCACCATTCTTCTCCGTTTGCCCACCAGCGGGAAAGTGGTTGTTTATAAATTGGGTGGTCCGTTTTTCCCTTATCGAGTAGGGGCGGTTTAGAGCAACCTGCGGTTCGGGTTGTTCGGTGATCTCCCTATCAATCTACCGTACGTTAGTAGCTGCCTCTGTCATGTTTGTCAGATTTGGTGTGTTAACGAATTTATTGCTTGGATACCTGAAATGTGTTTTGATCTTTGGAAACTTCGATATTATTGCCTATGATCTTGAGAATCGGTATCTGTGCACTGTAGAGCATCTTAACTGTTTTTTGGCCTATCTTGTAGAATTTTATATAAGATTTCATTTCATGGGCTTTTATTTAAATGATCATTTTAGTATATAAATTTGCCACCCTTTCACCGTAAAACTTTTCTTAGAAGTTAAATCAAGTTGCACCTTTGGTGGCAAGGTTAGTATTTTAATTGTTAGTGTTTTGTACCATTTCCATCCCTCCTATGGGGGGTGCATAGTTTGTGTGCTTGTGTAAATTGTTAAAACTCTTAGTTAAAACTTATCTGGTGTGTTGCAGATTTGCACCACTGTAGTCTTTCAGAGGCTGTTGTGAGTGGTCGTAACTACGGCCGTGTCAAAAGGGAGCGGCAAGGTTCTCTGCCCGAAAGCTCATACAGTCAAAACTTGTTTCTTTCTGCCTCTGAATACATTGTAACTCTGATATTTAGAGGGTACTTTCTGATTATAATTTTAAATCTGTTTCTTTTAAAAAATGCTTTTAGGCACTATTAAAGTGAATAAAATTCCTATTTGCTAAAAGGAATTTGGCTATGATTTCATCAGTTACTCCCTGGCAACTACTTCCATGCTTACATACTGTGATTAAATGTGTTAATGTTATTGATGAATCGCTAGTAAATAAAATAAATTCTTACGAATATTCTTTGAAAATAAATCACGGTTCATTGATGATAACAACGCAAACACCCAGTCCCGGAGAAGAGAAAATCCCCGACCCGGCCAGGAATCGATCCCGGGACCCCGTGAACCAGAGCCAGCAAAACTAGCGACTTTTTTTTTCTTTTTTTATCGTTGTGTTTTGTCGTTGCGGACGTCGCAAGACAGCCTGTTCAAGTTCGTTGGTTGATCCTTCCACTCAGTTTTTTATTACAGAGGCGAATGTCTCTCAGCAAACGTTAAAACCTGCGAAGATCCCAGCGAGGATCCCCCCCACTCTACCTCCCTGCGACACTCACTCCGCACTCAGCTCGCCCACGACGGGTCCTCACCCCACCCCCATACCTCGCTCACGAACGGGACCTCACCCCACCCCCTATAGTTCCCTCACAACGGAAGACCGGAAACAGTACCTGCAATTGCGTATGGAAAATACGACTCTTCATAACGTTTTTGTTATCAGTATGATTTTTATATTCTTCATTTCTTTAGGTCTAATGAGTCAAGCTACATTTTATAAACATAAAAATATTGAGTCAAGTGAGGATATTGTGAACAAGTAGGCCTGTCTATTCTTATTAGACTATTGCTTCTATTCCGTAGCAGAATATTTTGGATGTTTGAGATACAGAGACTAGAAACAAGATAGTGAAGCTAATGCAAATAGTGCAAGCTGTTTGGTGGATAAAGCTTACATTTATGTCTCTACTGACATAACACAGTATTTTTACTGTGCTGTTTTGGTTTGTGTTTGTTCTGTGTCTTATAATCTGGAAAGATTTTTTTGGATGAATAAAAGAAATAAACTCTGTTGCCATCTGCGGCATCGTAAGCTTTTATTACCGACATACGTAACATTTCCAACCACATTATTTGGGAAGTGTAGTTTTCCCGAAAGATCACGTTATATTAAGCGATTAATTTGATGATAATTGGCTCACATTATAATTAGCAGACAGCACCTTTGTACTTCGCTTTCATTTATTATTTTAAATCATTCGTGATTTTTTGTTCCGTTTGTTGTAAATACCATTAGGTATAGTCTGTCTGTAAACTGAAGAGCGAGCGAGCGAGTCCCCACTCTGCCAACCCAGCTACGTCACAGGGCGCTTCTACAAGCTGTTTCACAACGTAGTACCAGCCCTGCCGCGGCGCGCGATTTAAATCTGTGGCGACGCCGTACACAGATACGTCTCGGATGCGTTTATTTTCAGACAAATGCATTAAGGCCATAAGGAACACAAAAGACGATAGCTTCTTTCGAAATACAACAATAGAGTAAATAATATTAACATAGGAACTGACGTCAGGATTCTACTACAAACATAGAACCGAATGCCTGGTCATGTGAATATGGGATATGTTCCTCCACTGCTATTCGTAAAACGAACCGCACATAATTCAATAAATCTGTAGAATTTATGGCTTGTTCTTACTTTGTGTTTCTACTGAAAGGTAGAAGTTTTCATTGAAGGACTGTGTTGAAACTTAACAATTCTTGCAAGATGAAGAGTGTTAAAAAAGTAAGCAGAAATTTATAATTTTATGTGCTAGTCCGATTTGCACTACTTTTTTGTCACTGTCTTCGTGAACATGTCTCTAAAGTATGTGTACAATGTTATGCATATTGGCTATTTACTCTGTTGTCAGTTGTCAAAAAGATTACATGTGTTTTGGTAGCATCAACGATTATTTGTTTTGTATAAAAATAGATCAGATAATGTGTATCAAATTTTGTTGTAAGAATGGAATAAAATGTATGAAATTTTTAGAAATATTGAATATTGCTTTTGTAGAACTTGTTAGGAGTAAACCAAGGGCATACAAGTGGTATAAACATTTCAAAGTGGGTCTTAAAGGGCAGCAGTTTTAACAAGTATGGATGAGATTAAAAATATGCAGTTAGAAGACCTATACACTATCCCGAAGAAACAGTTCCTAAAGTGTTTCGGGAATTGGAAAAAGCACTGGCATAAGTGTGTAGTATGTAATGTGGAATATTTTGAAGAGTATGACATTGCTGAAGACTAACAAATAAAGTTCTTACCCAAAAATAAAAGTTAATATGTAAGCGCACCTCGTATGTCAAGCTTTCTGCTTGGAAGTCCAGAATCGGGGTGTGTGTTTCGAAGTGTTTACGATAGCTATTGTGCACATAAGCAGTATGTCTTAGAATCGGGTGAATAGTGACCGAGACAGAGATTTAGTGTTCCATCAGCATCAGAGGTTTTACGTGATTTTGAAACTGTCTATAAGGATGGGTTTCCTCACAAAATTATTAATTTCCTTCGTGGCGATTCCAGTAAACCATGCGGCTTATTTCCGCGTTTCTTCTTTATGCGTCCTATTGGGCGAGGCTGACGTTTGCCTAAATTACAGCCGTTTGGTTGGGAGTAGTAATATTAGCCAACAGTTCTTTTTGCGTCGCCTCTTTAACATACGCTGTACTAACGTTAGAGACGATCGAACGCTCGTTACACCGCAAATACCTCCACTTCTTCGTATTCTGCACATTTTCTTACAATGCTAGACGATTATCCATCACTTCCGGATATCGAAGTATATCAGTAAGTATACAAAGTTAACTGACACTGGCAACTAAAATCCCACGAACAGAAACGACGCATATCACGTCACGCCGATCTGCACCGCTACACAGGTAACGGGCAACAGATTTTGGGTGCCCCTGTAGTCCGGTGGCAGCGTTCTTCCGGGAAAGGCCACTTCCCCCACCAAAAGCGCTGCTCGCTCTTCAGTTTACAGACAGACTATACCGGAAATCCAATTTAAGTTATAGACACTTCTACTTCATCAATAACACACAGTTATAATCGTAGTCGTGTCTGTAAACGTTTACATTAATACCTGAAAGTTAAAGTCTTTGCATTATACGTTGGAAATTGTTCATTTTCTAGTTCTCGTTCTAGGAGTAACATATCTGCGACTACGTGTATCGTTTTGCTCCGGTTGGGCGGAGCATCTTGCTGATCAGGGGTGGAGCTTAAGTGGGGTGGGCGGGGACTATGTGTCGGGATCTTCGCAGGTTTTAAGCTCATGTCCGGCTCTCTGGCCACTAGACCAAGAGCTACTGACTTGACACCTTTTCACAGATGCAAGCCAATGGCAGCAAACGTCGTGCGCCCACGCTCTTTCGCTCGCATTCGCTCCGGTACAGAATTTCTACTGCAGGTGGAGGCGTGCAGTAGCAGCCGACGTGGCTGTTGGGCTGTGTCTGAGCCGCGGGCCCGGCCCCTCTGAGTTTACCTGCCTGCGCACGCGGCGCGGGCCCCACGTGTGCTTCTTAGTGCTCCAGAAATACCTGCCGTGTCAGCGCGGCCCTCGAGGCACGCTGACAGGTATACGGGGGCGGGGCTCCGGGCTGGCGCCGCGTCTATATAGCAGAGCGGCTGGACGGCAGCGCCGTAAATCCTGAGGGGCCGGCGGTGACGGGCGGAGGGTGGAATGCAGCCGCGGGAGCCCGGCCAACAGGTGTGGGCCTGTCTGTCCGCTTGTCGTAAACAAGACTGGCGGAGCTGCTCCACCTAGGCCAGGGCTTCACAACATACGTGCTCGCGGAGCAAGCTGTGAGCAGCAAGGCGCGAGCACGGAGCAGCGCGAGCACGCTACCCCCACTACCGGACCAGAGCGGAGAGTGGGGAGAGTAAAATGGTTCAAATGGCTCTGAGCACTATGGGACTTAACATCTATGGTCGTCACTCCCCTAGAACTTAGAACTACTAAACCTAACTAACCTGAGGACATCACACAACACCCGCTCATCACGAGGCAGAGAAAATCCCTGACCCCGCCGGGAATCGAACCCGGCAACCCGGGCGTGGGAAGCGAGAACGCTACCGCACGACCACGAGCTGCGGACATGGGGAGAGTCACGTGGGGCACACGACAGCTGCCGCCAGTCAATGTAAATCCGCGGCCACCTGCAGGGATATCACTCACGAATTATTACTGCGACAAATGAAACAAATAAAGGAGAATGTACACGTGCCACATAATTTTATTAGCTTAGTGTATGCCTCTACATTCGCATTAATTTGTGAACTGTTACACAATAAAATGTGTCACTGAAGTGTGGGATTCTCGCTTATCTTGTACTTTTTGCCCTTTACAATTGCGTCTATGTTCGGAGTAATTGTTCTTGTGCATTTTAGGCGCAGCGTGCAGTTTAAATTTCGATCACACAATGCGTTTCTCAGGCGCGTCTTGTTACATTTCATTGCAGAGAACAGTTGTTCACAAACATACGTGGAACTGAACATTGATATTATTGTAGCCGCCAGTTTGTGCAAACGAGGAAATCTATCCTGAGCGAAGTGTCTGTAGAATTCCAAAATGTTTTTCTTGTTCTGAAATTTGTCTCCGTATTCTCTGTCACACTGCAGGTCCGTAATTTCTAGTTGCAGCTCAGGACGAATCTCTTAAATATTCGCTGAATATGGAGAGGAGAACAGTTCAAAATCACTGTCTAGTGCTGTCAGATCTTGAAAGCACTGATCAGCTAAACTATGTGAGTAACGTTCACAGTCTTTGTGAACATCTTGCATGGATGATAATTTAGGAAAATGAGCTAGGTTTCCTGTTTCCAGCTGACTCACTGAAAGTGTCAATTTCATTTTAAAAGCTCGTATTCGATCTATGAAATGAGCAGATCTCTACCTTGTAGTGAAATGTTCAAAGCATTCAGATGGCTAGTTAAATCTGCTACGAACGCAAGATCACATTCAAACGTGCGCGCGCATTTCCCCTCCCTCCCTCCCTACTCCGCAACCTTGCACCTGCTCGCGAGCACGTGCCTGAGCAGACGCGAGTACTCGCGCTCAAAACCGGCCAGTTGTCAAGCCCTGACCTAGGCAGTCGCCGTCACTGGTGCAGGTGCCGGGGGGAGGCAGTGCGTAAGGGGCCTCATCTCCACACAGGGATCCCCGCCGCTGGCTGAGGGTAGTGGCAAAACGAGTGAGATGCTGTTCATTGTGCCACGTCCCTGTTACTTGCGGACAGGAGTCGAGTGACAGTTAATCGTGAACTGGCTCCTTTGTACGTCCTAAGGTGTCCTGCAGTGCCAAGGCAGCGTCCGATTCCAAATTTGGCATTGAAACGCTATGACATGTACACTACTGGCCATTAAAATTGCTACACCAAGAAGAAATGCAGCTAATAAACGGGTACTCATTGGATAAATATATTATAGTAGAACTGACATGTGATTACATTTTCAAACAATTTGGGTTCATAGATCCTGAGAAAACAGTACCCACAACAACCACCTCTGGCCGTAATAACGGCCTCGATACGCCTGGGCATTAAGGCAGACACAGCTTCGATGGCGTGTTCAGCTACAGATGCCCATGCAGCTTCAACACGATACCACAGTTCATCGAGAGTAGTGACTGGCGTATTGTGATGAGCCAGTGGCTCGGCCACCATTGACCAGACGTTTTCAGTTGGTGAGAGATATGGAGAGTGTGCTGCCCAGGGCAGCAGTCGAACATTTTCTGTATCCAGAAAGGCCCGTACAGGACCTGCAACATGCGGTCGTGCATTATCCTGCTGAAATGTAGGGTTTCGCAGGGATCGAATGAAGGGTAGAAACACATCTGAAATGTAGCGTCCACTGTTCAAAGTCCCGTCAGTGCGAACAAGAGGTGACCGTGACGTGTAACCAATGGCACCCCATACCATCACGCAGGGTGACACGCCAGTATGGCGATGACGAATACACGCTTCCAATGTGCGTTCACGGCGATGTCGCCAAACACGGATGCGACCATCATGATGCTGTAAACAGAACCTGGATTCATCCGAAAAAATGACGTTTTGCCATTTGTCGTTGTGAACACTATGGCAGGCGCTCCTGTCTGTGATACAGCGTCAACGGTAACCGCAGCCACGGTCTCCGAGCTGATACTCCGTGCTGCTGCAAACGTCATCGAACTCTTCGTGCAGATGGTTGTTGTCTTGCAAACGTCCCCATCTGTTGACTCAGCGATCGAGACGTGGCTGCACGATCCGTTACAGCCATGCGGATAAGATGCCTGTCATCTCGACTGCTAGTGATACGAGGTCGTTGGGATCCAGCACGGCGTTCCGTATTACCATCCTGAATCCACCGAATCCATATTCTGCTAACAGTCATTGGATCTCGACCAACGCGAGCAATAATGTTGCGATACGACAATCCGCAATCGCGATACGTTACAATCCGACCTTTACCAAAGTCGCAAACGTGAGGGTACGCATTTCTCCTCCTCACACGAGGCATCACAACAACGTTTCACCAGGCAACGCCGGTCAACTACTGTTTGTGTATGAGAAATCGGTTGGAAAGTGTCCTCATGTGAGCACGTTGTAGGTGTCGCCACCGGCGCCAACCTTGTGTGAATGCTCTGAAAAGCTAATCATTTGCATATCATTGCATCTTCTTCCTGTCGGTTAAATTTCGCGTCTGTAGCACGTCATCTTCGTGGTGTAGCAATTTTAATGGCCAGTAGTGTATTACGTCACTAGTCCACAATGTGAAGGATGTCAGTGGCCTGTAATTACACGTAGTCTGTGTCTGTCTTACCAATTGGTGTGTAGTGTGATTCTAATTTACATTACATATCTACCTTTTCTTTTATTTCTGTGGCACATTCCTTCTTCTTTTTTACTACTGTACTAGTGGACTCACCAATGTCTCGAAACTGCTAATAGGCATCAAAACTGTATATGAGTCGTAATCTCCTTCTCCCTCTCTCTGTCTATCTCCTCCTCTTTCTCTATCCATCACCTCCTCTCCCCTGTCTCTCTTTTCATCTCCTCCTCCCCATATCTCTCTGTTCAACTCTTTCTGTCCATCGCGTCCTTCCCCACCTCTATATCCATTACCCCTCTCTGTTTACCTCCTCTTCCTCTCTTTCTCTATCATCTCCTCTCCCCCCCTCTTTCTCTGTCCATCTCCTCCTCCCCCTATCTCTCTGCCCATCTGGTCCTTCCCCATCTCTAGGTCAATTCCCCCTCTCGTTCACCTTGATCACTGTTTCTTGTTATATCCAACGAAATATTGATCGAGGAATTGAAGCTTAAAATGAATGTGCCAACCGATTGGGATCACAGGTATAAAGAGCATGCAAGTGAAACTTAGTCACTGGTATAAAGTAACGGTAACGATTTTATTAACTAAAAATATAATTATACACTGTACACATACCCAAAAATAGTCGCCGAAACTGTTGGCACATTTATCCCATTGCGACACTAGCCGGTCGATTCCATCCTTGAAGAAGCTAGTAGGCTGCTTTCGGATCCAGGCGTGGACCCAGTCACACATTTCGTCGCCCGTTGCGATTCGATGTCCACGAATAGCTTGTTTTACAGGTCACATGAAAGTCACACGGTGAGAGGTCGGGACTGTACGGTGGATGTCCCAGCGTTTCCCACCGAAACTGCTGCAGTGTCGTCTTCATCGCACTCGCCGTGTGTGGGCGGGCATTAGCACGCAGGAGGATAACGACATTGGACAACATGCCTCGGAGTTTCGACCTGATGGCTCGTCTACTCTTCTGTGAATTGGCTTGATAACGCTGGGCATTGATGGTGTTTCCCCGTTCCAGGAACTCGGCAAGCAGTGGTTCAAAATGGCTCTGAGCACTATGGGACTTAACTTCTTTGGTCATCAGTCCCCTAGAACTTAGAACTACTTAAACCTAACTAACCTAAGGACATCACACACATCCATGCCCGAGGCAGGATTTGAACCTGCGACCGCAGCGGTCGCGCGGTTCCCGACTGTAGCGCCTAGAACCGCTCGGCCACTCCGGCCGGCGGCAAGCAGTGGGCACTTGTGGTCAAAAAAGGACACCATGACCTTACCAGAACTAGTGTGCACGGCCTTTGATTTCTTTGTAGGTGGTGAAGTCACAAGTTTTCACCGCTTCCCCTGGCGCTTGCTTTCCGATTCAAAATTGTGACACCAAGTTTCGTCACCTACCACAGTAATGAACAAAGTAAGAGCATATGGACTATCAGACCAATTGTGTGATTGGATTGACGAGTTCCTAGATAACAGAACGCAGCATGTCATTCTCAATGGAGAGAAGTCTTCCGAAGTAAGAGTGATTTCAGGTGTGCCGCAGGGGAGTGTCATAGCACCGTTGCTATTCACAATATACATAAATGACCTTGTGGATGACATCGGAAGTTCACTGAGGCTTTTTGCAGATGATGCTGTGGTGTATCGAGAGGTTGTATCAATGGAAAATTGTACTGGAATGCAGGAGGATCTGCAGCGAATTGACGCATGGTGGAGGGAATGGCAATTGAATCTCAATGTAGACAAGTGTACTGTGCTGCGAATACACAGAAAGATAGATCCTTTATCATTTAGCTACAAAATAGCAGATCAGCAACTGGAAGCAGTTAATACCATAAATTATCTGGGAGTACGCATTAGGGGTGATTTAAAATGGAATGATCATATAATGTTAATCGTCGGTAAAGCAGATGCCAGACTGAGATTCATTGGAAGAATCTTAAGGAAATGCAATCCGAAAACAAAGGAAGTAGGTTACAGTACGCTTGTTCGCCCACTGCTTGAATACTGCTCAGCAGTGTGGGATCCGTACCAGATAGTGTTGATAGAAGATATAGAGAAGATCCAACGGAGAACAGCGCGCTTCGTTACAGGATCATTTAGTAATCGCGAAAGCGTTACGGAGATGATAGATAAACTCCAGTGGAAGACTCTGCAGGAGAGACGCTCAGTAGCTCGGTACGGGCTTTTGTCAAAGTTTCGAGAACATACCTTCACCGAGGAGTCAAGCAGTATATTGCTCCCTCCTACGTATATCTCGCGAAGAAACCATGAGGATAAAATCAGAGACATTAGACGCCACATAGAGGCATACCGACAATCCTTCTTTCCACGAAGAATACGAAACTGGAATAGAAGGGAGAACCGATAGAGGTACTCAAGGTACCCTCCGCCACACACCGTCAGGTGGCTTGCGGAGTATGGATGTAGATGTAGATGTAGAAGGGACAGAAAGCCGTATTCCTTCTCGCGATATCGTTGCAGACAACTCAAAGACAGTGCCATTAGATTATTGCACTGTTTGGCGGTCAGTTGGTGGGGAACCCACAGCGCACAGATTTTTCGGAAGTTCAAGTGTTGATGCATTATGGTGTGGGCGGTTCCGACACTAATACTGACAATGGAACCTCCCCATTGCACCCCCCTCAGACTAAGTTATAAGTTGGCACAGTTGATCGGCCTTGAAAAACTGAACACAGATCAATCGAGGAAACAAGAAGAAGTTGTGCAGAACTATGAAAAAAATAAGCAAAATATACAAAGTGAGCAGTCCATGGGCAACATAGGCAACAATCTAGGAACCTGCGTGCTGAGCAGCGCCGTGGTCCCGTGGTTAGCGTGAGCAACTGCAGAAGGAGAGGTCCTGGGTTCATGTCTTCCCTCGAGTAAAAATTTTACTTTCTTTATTTTTGCAAAGTTACAATCTGTCCGTTCGTTCATTGGCGTCTCTGTTCACTGTAATAAGTTTAATGTCTGTGTTTTGCGACCGCACCGCAAAACCGTGCGATTAGTAGCCGAAAGGACGTGCCTCTCCAATGGGAACCAAAAACATTTCATCGCAACGTCATAGGTCAACCGATTCCCCCACAGGGAAACACGTCTGATATATTCTATACGACACTGGTGACGGCATATGCGTCACATGACAGGAATATGTTGTCGACCCACCTAACTTGTACCCTTGGCGAATGGGTAAAAAGATTCTTCTACCTCGCCCGATTTAGGTTTTCTTGTGGATGTGATAATCACTCTCAAAAAGGGAAGAAAACATAAGAACTTGTCACATAAACTGCAACAAATGAATGCAACAGTTTCACAGTCGCACAGTGCTCTGTCAAAACATAAGTTTTTAACTTTTTCAAAATTTTCCGTGTGTAGACCGTCAAATCCTGCGTATGTCCAAGGAAATCTGAAAATGTCCTGGAATTTTGGAGAGCGAAGTTGATTATGTGTGAGTGCCTGAATTTTGATAATTGTCTGAAAATCAAAAGTCAAATTTTTTAGCCAAGGGAAGACTTGAACCAAGGACCTCTCGTTCCACAGCTGCAAACGCTAACCACGGGACCACGGAGCTCTTAGGTTCATAATCACCTTGATGTTCCTTATGTTCCACATGGACTACTCGGTTTGTATGTTTTGCTTATTTTTTCATAGTTCCACACAACTTCTTCCTGTTTTCTCGATTGATCTGTGTTCAGCTTTTCAAGGCCTATCCACTGTACCGACTTATAACTAAATCTGAGGGGGGTGCGATGGGGAGGTTCCCTTGTGATTAACAGATGGGTCTCGTCCACGGTGATTCTGCGGTTATCCGAGACTAAAGCATTCACTTCGGTACCATTTCCGGTGTGATTACACGATGAGCCCGTCCAGGACGAGCATCGTCTTCCAGTGACTCGCGCCCCTCAAGGAATCGTCTGCGCCGTTCCACAACACTTGCACGACTCAGGATGTACTCACCGTACACAGCCTTCATCCGTCGATAAATTTCACGGCCTCCAACTCCCTCCGCCGCCAAAAATCGGATCACTCCTCGTTGTTCCTGCTTACTCGCCTGAATGTTCGGTAGTGGACGATATCTTTTGTGACCACCTAGTCTTCGGTGTGAAACCAAATGGCGCTAAGCAACATCAAACGGTGCGCACGCGTCAGTCTGTCTACTAATAGATGGCGCCACCATACTCGCAGTTACGTGGTGCCACCTTACGTGTAAGGCAAAAGTAGACGCACTGACCAGGTTTCATTTGAATGAACCTCGTACGAGGTGCATTCAAGTTCTAAGGCCTCCGATTTTTTTTCTCCGGACTGGAAAGACATAGAAACATGCGCATTGTTTTAAAATGAGGCCGCTTTCATTGTCAATACGTCCCAGAGATGGCAGCACCGTACGGCAGATGGAATTTTACCGCCAGCGGCGAGAATGAGAACTGTTTTAAATACTTAAAATGGCGACGTTTTCCTTACTTGAACAGCGTGCAATCATTAGTTTTCTGAATTTGCGTGGTGTGAAACCAATTGAAATTCATCGACAGTTGAAGGAGACATGTGGTGATGGAGTTATGGATGTGTCGAAAGTGCGTTTGTGGGTGCGACAGTTTAATGAAGGCAGAACATCGTGTGACACCAATCCGAAACAACCTCGGCTCGCACAAGCCGGTCTGACGACATGATCGAGAAAGTGGAGAGAATTGTTTTGGGGGATCGCCGAATGACTGTTGCACAGATCGCCTCCAGAGTTGGCATTTCTGTGCGTTCTGTGCACACAATCCTGTTTGACGACCTGAAAATGCGAAAAGTGTCATCCAGGTGGGTGCCAGGAATGCTGACGGACGACCACATGGCTGCCCATGTGGCATGTTGCCGAGCAATGTTGACGCGCAACGACAGCATGAATAGGACTTTCTTTTCGTCGGTTGTGACAATGGATGAGACGTGGATGCCATTTTTCAATCCAGAAACAAAGCGCCAGTCAGCTCAATGGAAGCACACAGATTCACCGCCACCAAAAAAATTTCGGGTAACGGCCAGTGCTGAAAAAATGATGGTGTCCATGTTCTGAGACAGCGAGGGCGTAATCCTTACCCATTGCGTTCCAAAGGGCACTACGGTAACAGGTGCATCCTACGAAAATGTTTTGAAAAACAAATTTCTTCCTGCACTGCAACAAAAACGTCTGGCAAGGGCTGCGCGTGTGCTGTTTCACCAAGACAACGCACCCGAACATCGAGCTAACATTACGCAACAGTTACTTCGTGAAGTGATTCCTCATGCTCCCTACTCACCTGACCTCGATCCTATTGACTTTTGGCTTTTTCCAACAATGAAAGACACTCTCCGTGGCCGCACATTCACCAGCCGTGCTGCTATTGCCTCAGCGATTTTCCAGTGGACAAAACAGACTCCTAAAGAAGTCTTCGCCGCTGCCATGGAATCATGGCGCCAGCGTTGTGAAAAATGTGTACGTCTGCAGGGTGATTACGTCGAAAAGTAACGCCAGTTTCATCGTTTTCGGGTAAGTAGTTAGGTAGAAAAAAAATCGGAGGCCTTAGAACTTGAATGCACCTCGTATATTCCATATGACAGAGACATTTCCTGGTGCTAGATCTGTGAGGACAGCAGATTCTATGACAGTATTTCGCGTAGCTCTAATCTGTAAATGGGTAGGATTACCAAGTTTCGGACGATTCGTCCTCTTATTATGCGAACTGAAAGTGGAGTGGGGAGAAAGGAAAGGAAACGGAAGGGACTCGATAGAAGAGATGTGTTTCAAACTAGCAAAGATGAACTAGTGCTCATATCTCTTAAGGCATGTGTAGAGAGCATGTTTACTATACATTTTTTCCTTGTTTTGGCCAATACTAAAATATGGAAAGCAAAGAACTTCCAGCAGAAGAGGTCGCCTGTCAGAGATATCAGAACGATTTTCGCTTGCAACTTTCTACCCTGTTGTTTCCAGAAGAGAGCTTCTATAGTCTTGCGTCCGGAACCGCGCGACTGCTACGATAGCAGGTTCGAATCCTGCCTCGGGCATGGATGTGTGTGATGCCTTTAGGTTAGTTAGGCCTAAGTAGATCTAAGTTCTAGGGGACTGATGACCTAGTCGGCTAGTGCTCAGAGCCATTTGAACCCATTTTTCTATTGTCTTGCACTTGTCCGTTAACTATTGGTGCTTAGACGTTTAGCAGTTTCCGTCCATTTCATTCTTTAGATGTCTGTATTCCCCTTCACCTGCTTCAGTTGCTGAATTTTTATTTTCTTCTCCTTCCGTAAATTAAGTTCAGTATTTCCTGTGATATTCAAGGACTTCTACTAGGTCTCGTCTTCATGCCTATCAGCTCTTCTACTGCCCTCACTACTACATTTGTCATGGATTCCCATTCGTCTTCCACTGTATTCCTTTCCCTTGTTTCAGTCAATAGTTGCTCGATGCCCCCTCTCAAACTCTCAACATTCTTTTTTTCTCTCAACTTGTTCAGGCCCCCATCTCTCTAATTTACTATGTTTTTACAAACTCTTCAGTTTCAATCTACATCTTCTAAGCGATAAAATTTGGTCAGAGACAACATCTGCATCTGGAAATGTCTTACAATTCTAATCCTGGTCTGATATCTCTGTGTTATCAAAGTATAATCGATGTTCAATCTGCCAGCGTCTCTGGCTGTGTTGCACGTATACAACCTTTACTCACGAATCTTAAGCAAAGTTAGCGATAACGAGATTTTCACTCTGCAACGGAGTGTGCGCAGATATGAAACTTCCTGGCAGATTAAAACTGTGTCCGGACCGATACTGTGAAATTCTGTAAAGTTTGGAAGGTAGGAGACGAGGTACTGGCAGAAGTAAAGCTGTGAGGACGGGGCGTGAGTCGTGCTTCGGTACCTCAGTTGGTAGAGCAGTTGCCCGCGAAAGGCAAAGTTCCCGAGTTCGAGTCTCGGTCGGGCACACAGTTTTAATCTGCCAGGAAGTTTCACATCAGCGCACACTCCGCTGCAGAGCGAAAATCTCATTCCGGAAACATCCTCCAGGCTGTGGCTAAGCCATGTCCCCGCAACATCCTTTCTTTCAGGAGTGCTAGTTCTGCAAGGTTCGCAGCAGAGCTTCTGTAAAGTTTGGAAGGTAGGAGACGAGATACTGGCAGAAGTAAAGCTGTGAGTACCGGGCATGAGTCGTGCTTGGGTAGCTCAGATAGAGCACTTGCCCGTGAAAGGCGAAGGTCCCGAGTTCGAGTCTCGGTCCAGCATACAGTTTTAATCTGCCAGGAAGTTTCAACATCAGCGCACACTCCGCTGCAGAGTGAAAATGTCATTAAGGAAAGAAATACATCAAAAACGACAGCAAGGTTAACAAAACACACAGTTTTAATGTGCCATGATGTTTGAAAAGCAGCTTCCTCTGCCATTCCTTTTCCCCCATCCATATACTTCCTCTACCCGTCCTCCTCATCGTTTTCGTACCGGATTGCAGTCCCCTATCAAAATTAAATTTTCATGTCGGATAACTATACGTTGATTCAAAGAGAATGGTCTGATTTTGGACGGTAGCAACTACGAAACATGGGACGTGCTAGTAAGGAAATGTCTGTTGTTTGAATGGGCGTGGCCTAGAGTTTCAGAAAATCGCCGTTGGATGTCGATCAGTGAGTCTTCTCGGTTTGCACTCAGAAGTAAGATGGCGTCCGCTCAACAGAAGGCGTTTTGTGTGCTGTGGTTCGCAAAGCGTGAGTCAGTGATGTCGGTCCAGCGTCATTTTCATCGGCTATTGGGCACTGTTCCAACTGCACCCAAAAAGATTCGTCTTTGGTACAGCCAACGTGAAGAGAGAGAGGATGGTTCTGCAAAGGTAAGAGTCCAGGTCGACATCGCACAGGAAAACACAGTGACTGTAATGGGATATCTTCAAATGCTGCAGGGCCCCAATGTCTTCATTTTACAAGATGGAGCTGCACCACACTCACAGAACAACATGTGACAGTTTGGCAGTGACACACCGCCTCAACGCTGGATAGGGCGCACGGGACCCGAAAATAATGCCCTCTATTCTTGTCCTCCAAGATCGCCAGGCATGACACCATGTGATTTTTTTCTTGTGGGGGATGTTTCCAGATGCAGATATAGACTCTGGCCACAATTTATTGCTTACAAGATGTTGATTGAAACTGAAGAATTTGTAAAAAGACACGAAATGACAGAGATGGGGGCCTGAATAAGTAGAACCAAAGAATTTTGAAAGTTTCAGAGGGGGCATTGAGCAACGAAGTGTGCTCATCTATCCTTTAAATCACGACGTAGAAGAAGTGAAGAACAGAATAACACCAACCAGAACTTCTGTAAAAGCAGATACATTGTTCAAAGTTTATGACGGATTTAACTATCGTCTAGATGTTGTTCATGCTGTTGTTCATGAGCACACAGCTAAAACTTTAGAATTTTGTGATTATTTTTCGACTGATCCCACGTTTTTAGTGTATTTGTGTGTATAAATATGGAGTTTTGAAATCAGATCATCCTTTCTGAAATAGCCTGTATTTGAATAATTGCTTTTATCTGATCATACATTCTTTCAGTCTCCTCATCGTATGCGGCGATAGTTGGCATACAAACTTGTGTTGCTGTAGTTGGTATTAGCTTCCTGCCTAACTTGGCTACGATAATGCTTTCACTATGTTGCTCATCTTGGCTTGCCCGTATTCAAATTTTCTTACTCATTAAATGACCTGTTCCTACATTACCGTTATTTAATTCCGTGTTTATAACACTCTACTCACATCGGAAGAAGTCTTGTTCGTCCTGGCACCGAATTTCACTAATTCCCATTTTATCTAATTTCCACCTGTTCATTTCTGTTCTTAAATTTTCTAACCCATCTGACATTCCTCGCTCCGATGTTTAGAATGCTAGTTTTCTTTGTCCTGAAGACGACATACTTTCGAGCAGTCCACGTCAGAGATTAAAAGGAGAACTATGTTACCTCCGGAATATTTTACCCAAGAGGACGCCGTCATCATTTAACCATACAGTAGAGCTGCATGCCCTTCGGAAAAATTACGCCTGTAGTTTGCCCTTGCTTTCAGCGGTTCGCAGTACCATCACACCAAGGTTCGCAGAAGAGCTTCTGTAAAGTTTGGAAGTAGGAGACGAGGTACTGGCAGAAGTAAAGTTGTGAGTACCGGGCGTGAGTCGTGCTTCGGTAGCTCAGATGGTAGAGCACTTGCCCGCGAAAGGCAAATGACCCGAGTTTGAGCCTCGCTCCGGCATACAGTTTTAATCTGCCAGGAAGTTTCAACGCTGTTTTGGGTAATGTTAAAAGGTCAGATCAGTCTGTCATCAAGACTGTTGCCCTGCAACTGCTGAAAACGCTGCTGCCTTCTTCAGCAACCACTCGTTTGTCTGGCTTCTCAATAGCTACACCTCCGTTGTGATTCCACCTAGGGTACAGCTGTCCGTATCGCTGTGGCAAGTAAGCCTCCTCACCTACGCGAGATCCGTGGTTCATAGAAAAATAAAAATGTTTAACAGCTTCTTCAGAAACAATTTTCAAAATCATTTGTCAAAAAATGATAGTCGCAGTAATTTTTTAAAATATTAATGGCGCAATGAGTGGCAAAACTTTACTTGGCTATGTTCGTGCAAAAAGAGTGTATGCGTTCGACAAGGAGATGGACTGTCCCCAATTCTCTTTAACTTGGTTTAAGATAAAACAGTAAAAACGTGGGAAAGCACATTAAAAACAGAGGCACAAAGGGTATACGCATGGGTCAAGGAAAGAACAAATCTGAAGTAAAATGATTAGCCTTTCCGGATGGCACTGAAAACTGAGAACCGAACAGACTCAACAGTTATGCTTTATCTGTTACACGAGATTGCTGAAAAGACTGGGCTAAAAATATGCAATGAAAAAACCGAGTATATAGAACACAAACATAATACGGAAAGTTTATGAAAACAAAGTATGGAAAAATTAAAATACACTCCTGGAAATGGAAAAAAGAACACATTGACACCGGTGTGTCAGACCCACCATACTTGCTCCGGACACTGCGAGAGGGCTGTACAAGCAATGATCACACGCACGGCACAGCGGACACACCAGGAACCGCGGTGTTGGCCGTCGAATGGCGCTAGCTGCGCAGCATTTGTGCACCGCCGCCGTCAGTGTCAGCCAGTTTGCCGTGGCATACGGAACTCCATCGCAGTCTTTAACACTGGTAGCATGCCGCGACAGCGTGGACGTGAACCGTATGTGCAGTTGACGGACTTTGAGCGAGGGCGTATAGTGGGCATGCGGGAGGCCGGGTGGACGTACCGCCGAATTGCTCAACACGTGGGGCGTGAGGTCTCCACAGTACATCGATGTTGTCGCCAGTGGTCGGCGGAAGGTGCACGTGCCCGTCGACCTGGGACCGGACCGCAGCGACGCACGGATGCACGCCAAGACCGTAGGATCCTACGCAGTGCCGTAGGGGACCGCACCGCCACTTCCCAGCAAATTAGGGACACTGTTGCTCCTGGGGTACCGGCGAGGACCATTCGCAACCGTCTCCATGAAGCTGGGCTACGGTCCCGCACACCGTTAGGCCGTCTTCCGATCACGCCCCAACATCGTGCAGCCCGCCTCCAGAGGTGTCGCGACAGGCGTGAATGGAGGGACGAATGGAGACGTGTCGTCTTCAGCGATGAGAGTCGCTTCTGCCGTGGTGCCAATGATGGTCGTATGCGTGTTTGGCGCCGTGCAGGTGAGCGCCACATCAGGACTGCATACGACCGAGGCACACAGGGCCAACACCCGGCATCATGGTGTGGGGAGCGATCTCCTACACTGGCCGTACACCACTGGTGATCGTCGAGGAGACACTGAATAGTGCACGGTACATCCAAACCGTCATCGAACCCATCGTTCTACCATTCCTAGACCGGCAAGGGAACTTGCTGTTCCAACAGGACAATGCACGTCCGCATGTATCCCGTGCCACCCAACGTGCTCTAGAAGGTGTAAGTCAACTACCCTGGCCAGCAAGATCTCCGGATCTGTCCCCCATTGAGCATGTTTGGGACTGGATGAAGCGTCGTCTCACGCGGTCTGCACGTCCAGCACGAACGCTGGTCCAACTGAGGCGCCAGGTGGAAATGGCATGGCAAGCCGTTCCACAGGACTACATCCAGCATCTCTACGATCGTCTCCATGGGAGAATAGCTACCTGCGTTGCTGCGAAAGGTGGATATACACTGTACTAGTGCCGACATTGCGCATGCTTTGTTGCCTGTGTCTATGTGCCTGTGGTTCTGTCAGTGTGATCATGTTAAGTATCTGACCCCAGGAATGTGTCAATAAAGTTTCCCCTTCCTGGGACAATGAATTCACGGTGTTCTTATTTCAATTTCCAGGAGTATAGTTAATAGATTCAAATACCCGGGAGAGTGGATCCAAGACAATGGACTGGATAACACAACAAATAAAGAAAGAATAAAAAAACTTAGAAATTACATATAAATCAATACAAAACTACTACAATAAGAAATCAATATCCATACAAGCAAAGATTAGACATTATAATTCAGTTATCAGGACACAAGCAACTTATGGATCGGAGTGCCTAACATTGAATAAGAAAGGTGAATTAAGAGAACTAGAAAAAAAGATAGAAAAATACTAAGAAAAATTCTAGTTCCTGAGAAACAAGGAAAATAGGTGGATTAAAAGGAGAAATGAAGACTTATACAAAAACACAGAAAAGATTTTATGAACATTTAAAAAGAATGGAAGAAACACGGATTAAAAAGAAAATTTTTAATTACGTTAGCAAGCTGAAAAAAACTGTAGGATGGACAGAAGGAGTAAAGAAAGACGCCAACAAAATAGGTCTTACAGAAGAAATAATACGTGACAGGAATCACTTCAGGCTACTGGTAGAAAACGCAAACTATGAAGAAGATGAGCCAAAACCTCAAGAGAGTGTGGACAGATGAGCAGAGACGAGCAGTTGGCGAGATAATGAAGAAGTACTGGGAAGAATGGAAGAAAAAGAAACGCCATAAGTCATCAGTTGTATGCGGTTCGTAGCTGGCCAAATTCATAAGTAAAAAAAATTGCAAACAGCAACGGTCCTATCACACTTCCCTATGGTACTCGGGATATTACCATTACATCTGTCGATTTAGTCCCGTTAAGAGCAACACTTCTATCTGCAAGAAAGTCTTGAATCCAATCGCGAATCTGCTCCGATAATTCGTAAGCTCGTATTTTTTTGCATTAAGCGGCAATGCGGGACGGTGTCAAATGCTACACTGGAATCAAGGAATATGGCTTCAACCTGAGCGCCGTTCTCCACTGCGCTTTGGATCTCATGGAGGAACAGGGCGAACTGAGTTTTGCACGAACTCTGTTTTCGGAATCCGTGTTGATTTTTATAGAGGAGATGTTGATTTTCCAACAACGTCATAATACTTGAGGTCCGTCCCCGGTAGCTGAGTATTCAGCGCGGCAGAATGTCGATCCTAAGGGCCCGGGTTCGATTCCCGGGTGGGTCGGAGATTTTCTCCGCTCAGGGACTGGGTGTTGTGTTGTCCTAATCATCATCATTTCATCACCATCGACGGGCAAGTCGCAGAAGTAGCGTCAAATAGAAAGACTTGCAGCAGGCGAACGGTCTACCCGACGGGAGGCCCTCGTCACAAGACATTTTCTTTTTATAATTCTTGAGTATAAAACATTTTCCATAATTCTACAAGTGTCTTAGGAAAGTGCGGTTCAGAATATAGGACGCCAGTGCGGCCCATCCCGAGTACTATCGACCTGGTAAAAATGGTTCAAATGGCTCTGAGCACTATGGGACTTAACATCTGAGGTCATCAGTCCCCTAGAACTTACGAGGTGCATTCAAGTTCTAAGGCCTCCGATTTTTTTTCTAATTAACTACTCACCCGAAATCGATGAAACTGGCGTTACTTCTCGACGTAATCGCCCGGCATACGTACACATTTTTCACAACGCTGACGCCATGATTCCATGGCAGCGGCGAAGGCTTCTTTAGGAGTCTGTTTTGACACTGGAAAATCGCTGAGGCAATAGCACCATGGCTGGTGAATGTGCTGCCACGGAGAGTGTCTTTCATTGTTGGGAAAAGCCAAAAGTCACTAGGAGCCAGGTCAGGTTAGTAGGGAGCATGAGGAATCACTTCAAAGTTGTTATCACGAAGAAACTGTTGCGTAACGTTAGCTCGATGTGCGGGTGCGTTGTCTTGGTGAAACAGCACACGCGCAGCCCTTCCAGGACGTTTTTGTTGCAGTGCAGGAAGGAATTTGTTCTTCAAAACATTTCCTTAGGATGCACCCGATACCGTAGTCCCCTTTGGAACGCAATGGGTAAGGATTACGCCCTCGCTGTCCCAGAATATGGAACCATCATTTTTTCAGCACTGGAGGTTACCCGAAATTTTTTTTGTGGCGGTGAATCTGTGTGCTTCCATTGAGCTGACTGGCGCTTTGTTTCTGGATTGAAAAATGGCATCCGCGTCTCATCCATTGTCACAACCGACGAAAAGAAAGTCCCATTTGTGCTGTCGTTGCACGTCAACATTACTTGGCAACATGCCACATGGGCAGCCATGTGGTCGTCTGTCAGCATTCGTGGCACCCACCTGGATAACACTTTTCGCATGTTCAGGTCGTCATGCAGGATTGTGTGCACAGAACCCACAGAAATGCCAACTCTGGAGATCTGTTCAACAGTCATTCGGCATCCCCCAAAACAATTCCCTCCACTTTCGCGATTGTGTCGTCAGACCGGCTTGTGCGAGCCTGAGGTTGTTTCGGTTTGTTGTCACACGATGTTCTGCCTTCATTAAACTGTTGCAACCACGAACGCACTTTCGACACATCCATAACTCCATCACCACATGTCTCCTTCAACTTTCGATGAATTTCAATTGGTTTCACACCACTCAAATTCAGAAAACGAATGATTGCACGCTGTTCAAGTAAGGAAAACGTCGCCATTTTAAGTATTTAAAACAGTTCTCATTCTCGCCGCTGGCAGTAAAATTCCATCTGCCGTACGGTGCTGCCATCTCTGGGACGTATTGACAATGAACGCAGCCTCATTTTAAAACAATGCGCATGTTTCTATCTCTTTCCAGGCCGGAGAAAAAAAAATCGGAGGCCTTAGAACCTGAATGCACGTCGTAGAACTACTTAAACCTAACTATCCTAAGGACATCACACACATCCATGCCCGAGGCAGGATTCGAACGTGCGACCGTAGCGGCCGCGCGGTTCCAGACTGAAGCGCCTAGAACCGCTCTGTCAAATCAGCCGGCTTGTCGACCTGGGATTCCCACCGTGTCGGAGTGAAGAAAGACACCGAAGCAACTGAGAGTCGTCTGCTAGATCTGTTATAGGTACGTTCGGACAACACGTAAGCGATACTGAGGTGTTTGGGACGTCAAATGGGAAACGATGGAGGAAAGACGACGTTGTTTTCACGGGACACTGTTGAGAAAATTTGGAGAACCGGCATATGAAGCTGACTGCAGAACAATTCTACTACCGCCGCCGTACACTTCGCATAAGGACCACGAGGATAAAGAAAAATCAGGGCTCGTACTGAGACATATGATGATAATGATGATGATGATGATGATTATGAGGTCCCATACTCGGAGGCGCATAGGGAACGATGCAGGAGACCCGCACCGCGTTACTAGGCAAGGTGCTAGCGGAGGTGGTTTCCATTGCCTTCCTCCGACCGTAATGGGGATGAATTACGATGATGATGGAGACGACACAACAACACCCAGTCATCTCGAGGCAGGAAAAATCCCTGACCCCGCCGGAAATCGAACCCGGGACCCCGTGCTCGGGAAGCGAGAACGCTACCCCAAGACCACGAGCTGCGGACACTGGGGCATATAGACAGTCATTTTTCCCTCGCCCTATTTTCGAGTGGAACAGGAAAGGAAATGACAAGTAGTGGTACAAGGTACCCTCCTTCATGCATCACACCTGTTCTAGGTTAAGGAAGTCTTCTGGTGTTGTTACCCAAGTTTCGGCGTGTTTCCCACTCGTCTTATTCAGTCGAATTAATTTTGCCTGAAGATGAAGAGCAGGAATCTCGTCGAAACTTTGCGACGAAGCGACGCAATGACGCGGCTGATAACCCGAGAAGATGTCGACAATCAGATTCTCAGAGGAAGCCTACAATTACAATACTCCAGAGCGGTTCTCCAAAACGGTGACAGTGCTCTGGAAACGAGAACTCTCACACCCGTCACAGACTCGGCTGCTAGACGCAGCACGGCACTCCAGCGGCCCCTTACGTCAACCGGCACATTTTCCGGCGTCCTCGCGCCATTTCCCACGCACCTGATCTGCCCCCACTCTCTAAATCGGCCGTGAATCGCAAATAACTCAGCTGGCCGCGCTTCCAGATTGGCGTCCCGCAGCCACCGGCCGTGTGGCTCTCGTCTCGTCCCGATATTTACGTCTCACTTTCTCCCACGTCCCTCCCTCCCTCCCTCCCTCCCTCCCGCCCTAGCCCCTCTACTTAACGAGTTTCCATCTCGCCGACGGCGCCAACAGGACGGAAGACGCATGCCGGCCGCTGCCCGGCGATAAAGTATTTGTGGGCGTGCCTTAATTTCGTGGGCGCTTAAATAAGACCTGGCCCGCGGCAGAGCTAGCGGGGCGTCGCATCTGTCGACGCCACGGCTGAGCAGGTAGGCTAAGCCCGCTCCACACATCACGCACACCACGTGCGTGCGACGCGAATACCCCGGGCCGGGTCACCGCTATCTTTACCGCCTCACCTGCTGGGCGCCGTCTCTCTATCACGTAAACAAAGATACACGTCTCCCAGCATAGCGCACGGCGCAGAATGTGAAGATCTGAGATTCAGATCCAAGAAACGTCCACGTCTTCATACACTATCTCCTCAAAACTATCCGCACACTCTTACGGAATGCGCAAATCACGACACTCACGGAAGGCAGAGCGGCCACCATACACTGCGGTGGGAAAAAAGAAAATAGCGTGAAAGGGTACAGTACCGCCCGACATTGGCTCAAATGGCTCTGAGCACTATGGGACTTAACATCTATGGTCATCTGTCCCCTAGAACTTAGAACTACTTAAACCTAACTAACCTAAGGACATCACACAACACCCAGCCATCACGAGGCAGAGAAAATCCCTGACCCCGCCGGGAATCGAACCCGGGAACCCGGGCGTGGCAAGCGAGGACGCTACCGCACGACCACGAGATGCGGGCGCCCGACATTGAAAATAGGTACAACATACTTCATTATTTTTGTCAGAACAACACATTTTTTTTGTAAAATAACTCAATTTCAATTAATACAGCGAAGCCGGATACCAGTGTGGGAAAGAATGACAATTTATTTATTTAATTGATCACATGTGCACTCCCACAAAGTAAATCCCTACATCCAGTTCGGTGAGATCTGTGAAATGAATGAATGTATGGTCGTCTGCTAACTGCAGATAGTGAATGTGAATATATGATCATCTTTGAGACGATCCTTTGGCCACCTTTGGTGGAACGAAAGAGATGAAATTTGCCTGAGCTTTGAGTGCCTGAAATGTGGCTGACCAATAGGGTAGGAAGGTGCTCCCCCACTTCGGCAGAGGTGCGAGAGGACCTGAAGAACGGCCATGTTTCGGCACTCTGCCGCTGGATCTTGTGCTGTTAACACCTGTTTTAGTTGTGCTCCGTAATGACGAAAGAGTGGAGACATGGTATGCATGTGGAATACTTGAGACTAGTTTGAAATAATAATTTCTCTATTTCAGGAACTTTTGTGGGGAGAATTAAATGTCAGGCAGGTAATATTAATGGGATCGTAGTAATCTTCGGAAGTGACCAACGGTCACAATGAAACCACGTGTAGCAATAAGTTGAAATGCTTGCGAGTGCTAGTGCTAAGTTGAAATACTTTCGAATGCTAAAGTTAAGCTGAATTACTGCCGTGTGTAATATAAGTTGGAAATATTTAAGAAATGGCGGGTGCAGGACTTGAAATTAGAGACGAGCACTTCCACGTGGTAAGTACTGTGTGAGTCTCAATCTGTGTATGAGACAAAGGATAAAGAGAAGTACTCGTCCATGGTATCAGTTGAGGACTCGCGTGTGTGACGAATATGTTCTTAATATTACTTTGCGTGTTATGTTTCCATGTGACGCTTGATTCAAACTATAATACTCTGAGAGAGAAGCAAGGTGAGTCCGCCGTCTATCCAGCAACGCCACTTGGCTTGCATTGCACAGGAAGACGTGCATATATCTCCAGAGTTCATAGTAGGAAAGAAGAATTACGAAGTGGGGCAGTGTCGTGTGAAACTGGGATAAATACTAATTGAAGTGGGAAAGCTGAAAGTGATAGTGTTGTGACTATTTATTGTGTTGTATTCCATGTTGTAGTGTGGTGTATGTCATGTAATTTGGGTATGTGTGGTTTGCATGGGAGAGTAGCAAGGTAGTTTCAAAAGATTAGTGGGTTATGCTTGTTCCATCAGTACCGCTCGGTCTGGAGGAAAGTTTCGTGATGATGATTGTGAGAGTCGAAGTGTGAGATATAATAAAAGATACACCATCCTACCCAGAAAGTGCACTGTAGCGTTAAATAATTACGAGACCATAAGGTAGAGAATCACCAATGTAAAGCCATGCCCACTGGGCGCAATTTCTCATGTGTTATTGTTGTAGGTTATAGAATTTGTGTGTTTAGGTTATAGAATTTATCGGAATAAATAAGATAGTGAAAAGAAAAAGATTGGAGGCCTTTTCCTTCGAATTGTATTTTGTCATGATATCCAGAATTTATAATGTGTGCGCCACTCATATTCAGTGCGATGGCCAGGTGTTGATAAAAGCCGTTAAATAAAAAAAAAAGGAAAATGTGGTATTGCCAGTGCGTAGTGAACAGTCAGAGTTCTGTAAATTACTGATAGTCAGATGTGCGTTACCGTTGCGTATTATCCATACAGGAGGATAATTTGTAACTTAATTGTGAGTACTAGAGTTCATGTTACTCGACAGATAAGAATGAATCCACTCGCTTGGCAGACCACTCATCTTGCAGGCCTGACTGCTTGACACCACAGTATGAGCAAGGCATGTGGGTGCCTCTCAAGCGATATGCACAGATACAGATGGTTCAAATGGCTCTGAGCACTATGGGACTTAACTTCTGAGGTCATCAGTCCCATAGAACTTAGAACCTCTCAAACATAACTAACCTAAGGACACCACACACATCCATGCCCGAGGCCCGAGGCACAAACGTAACTATCCTAAGGACATCACACACATCCATGCCCGAGGCACAAACGTAACTAACCTAAGGACATCACACACATCCATGCCCGAGGCAGGATTCGTACCTGCGACCGTAGTCGTCGCGCGGTTCCAGATACAGATGGCAGTAGTATCACGTACGCAAGGTATAAAAGGGCAGTGCATTGGCGGAGTTATAATTTGTACTACGGTGATTCAGGTGAAAAGGTTTCCGACATGATTAAGGCCGCACGACGGAATTTAACAGACTTGGAGCCAGACGCAATTCCGGTTCCCGCAGTGTCGAGAGTGTGCCGAGAATACCAAATTTCAGGTATTAACTCTCACCATACAATGAAGGCTTTCAGGACCGGATGTTTCAGCTGCCGAGATCTTCCGAGTTGTATGGCCGTGGTCCATCGAACTTCTATCCCTGACGTTTCGCCCAAGGCTACGTTGGACATCTTCGGAGGTGCTCCTGGTTGTGCAGAGTCTAGCCGACTGACGAGTCGGACGTCGAAGAGCGGCCTAAATACCGTGGGAAGTGGGCGTGGTCTGGATTTCACGTGACAGCACAGATAAACTCTCACCTTCGACAGCGCAGTGGCCTTCACTTAACGACAGAGGGCAGCGGCGTTTGTGTAGAGCTACACTACGTGAAATACGAGGGTTGTTTCGCGCGTATTGTTCCCGCCAATTGCCGGCATCCTTCCCGTTCACACTGATGCAAGTTGCAGCTCTGTAGCTGACGTGCACGCATCGCTGTGCTACTTTGTAATGTTTACGATTATTGAATCGCCCGCCGCGTGTGAGATACGGTCAGTGATACGTTTTTTGACTGCGAGAAGCCTATCAGCTGCACAAATTCATCTTCAGTTAACAGAAGTTTATGGCTCGAATGCAATGAGTGAAGGTAAAGTGGGTCAATGGGTTAGAGACTTTAAAAATGGCCGTCAAAACGTCGATGACGAAGAACGCTCTGGCCGGCCCTCTGCGATCACTGATGATTTGGTGGCTGCAGTCGAGACAAAGATTCACAATTTCCACTCTTTCTTTGGATTTTCCACAAGTTTCAAGATCGGTTTTGTACAAAATTGTGTCTGAAAACCTAAACTTTAAGAAACTGTGTTCTCGGTGGGTACCCAGACTCCTCGCAGAGGACCACAAAGGGAAGAGATTTGCCACTTCATTGGACTTTTTGATTCGTTACGAGGAAGAAGGGGATGACATGTCGAGTCAAATTGTCACTGGAGATGAAACATGGGTATCCCGTATCACTCCCGAAAGCAAGCGACAATCGATGGAATGGCGACACACAACCTCACCCGTCAAGGTCAAAGGCAAACGGACGCTGTCAAAGCGCAAGATTATGGCAACTGTGTTCTGGGACCGGCGCGGTGTTTTGCTAGTGGACTTTATGCCACGAGGAACGACAATCAACTCAGATGCCTACTGTGCAACTCTAAAGAAGCTCCGCAGAGCAATTCAAAACAAAAGGCGCGGCATGCTGACAAAAGGAGTTTTGCTCCTGCTGCACGATAACGCTAGGCCTCACACCTCTCAAAAGACTCGGGATTTGATTGATTCTTTTGGCCGGGAAGTTTTGGACCGTGCACCATACAGCCCCGACCTTGCTCCTAGCGATTTTCACCTTTTCCGGTACCTGAAACACCATCTCGGCGGGCAGCGCTTCGATGACGACGATGAAGTGAAAGCGGCCGTGAACTCTTGGCTGTCGGAGCAGGCGGCCGAATTCTTTGAAGAGGGAATTAAAAACTTAGTTGTACGGTATGACAAGTGCTTAAATAAACAAGGCAACTATGTAGAAAAATAGGTAAAAGTGTGTAGAATCAGAAAATAAAAGTTTTTTTACAAAAGTATTTGTATCTTTTTTTAAAAATAAAAACGGCCCTTACTTAAAAAACAACCCTCGTAAGTGCAGAAATCAGTATATGAGACATACGACGGACGCATTCGTAAGGACAGTGCGGCGAAAATTGGCGTTAAGGGGCTCCGGAACGCCCTATACTTGCAATGTTAAAATAACGCTTATAAATTACATCTTTCCTCACAAAGTATTTGAGGTAGGAAGTCGAACTTTTTACAGATTATTTATTGGAATATGGGCTACAACTTAACACAGGGATTTTACAAAATTTTAGTTCAGTTATTAAAGATGATTTTTTTCAATTGTAATGAAAATTCACAACATTTTGTTGCAATTTTTTATTTATATATTCAAAAATATACAGTTTTTTGGAAAAAGGCTGTGTTAAATTATGCAGAAGGTACTGTGTAACATTTACTGAAAGTTTGAAACAAATATGTTTGGAAGATGCTTAGAAAACATGTAATTAGTATGAGAAAATAAAAGTTTTGGGAATCGAGCGACAAAGATTGGATTAACTTTTTAGTGCATTCCAGGTCCATAGGATGGATTATCTTCATCCTCTGCAAAGTCCTCCTCCAGCTTCCTCTTGTTCCTCCTCCTGTTTACTCTTGCTTGTATTTCTAGACTCTTTACAGCCCTGTCTGCAGCCCGAAGGCGTTCCTTGTCTAAAGCAAGCATCGCTCGTACCATGTTAGAATGTTATTATTTACAGTAATAACACATACCTTTGGCTTTCCAACATTTCTCCTTTTCTTAAAAGCCTTCAGAGGATTTCTAATAACTTTACTTTTACTCATTATTATACTTCAACAAAACTGAGACTCAAGAAACAGAATTAATTACGAATATTTTCGAGATAACGACAGAGTAAATAAACATGAAACAATCGACAATCACACCAGCGATATATATTCAACCATCACAGGTTAGCCACAACACATACTTTATCTCACATCACTAAAATGTACCTGATGAACACAGACGTTAATGGTCCAAATGGCTCTGAGCACTATGGGACTCAACTGCTGTGGTCATAAGTCCCCTAGAACTTAGAACTACTTGAATCTAACTAACTTAAGGACAGCACACAACACCCAGCCATCGCGAGGCAGAGAAAATCCCTGACCCCGCCGGGAATCGAACCCGGGAACCCGGGCGTGGGAAGCGAGAACGCTACCGCACGACCACGAGATGCGGAGCACGGACGTTAATAATAACACCGTTTGACAGCAGTTTAACAGCGCCACAGTGGGTCACGCCCATGTAGAACACATTTCAAAAAAAATTTAAAAATAGTTGTAGTCTTCGGAATTGAATAAATTATATATCTATTAAAAGGTAATAGTCTGCAGATTCAGAAAACGCAAAAAAGTAAAAATTGAACTTTTCATGATTTTGAGCCTTTCCGGAGCCCCTTAATGGACTACGGCAGCAGACGACCGACGCGAATGGCTTTGCTAACAGCACGACATCGCCTGCAGAGACTTTGCAGCGCTCGTGACCACATCGGCTGGACCCCAGACGACTGGAAAACCGTGGCCCGGCCAGATGGGTCCCGATTTCAGTTGGTCAGAGCTGAGAACAGTACTCGAGCGTGGTGCAGACCCCGCGATGTCGTGGGCCCAGGTTGTCAAAAGGCACTCTGCAAGCTGGTAGTGGCTTCTTACTGGTGTGGATTGTGTCAACATGGAACGGACTTGCCCCTCGGTTATGTTCGGCAACGTGGAGACCATTTGCAGCCAGTGATGGACGTCATGTTCCCGAAGAAGGATGGCGTTTCTATGAATGACAATGCGTCGTGCGACTGGGCCACAACTGTCTGTGCTTGGTCGGAGAACGTACTCGAGAATTCGAGGGAATGACTTGGCCACCAAGGTCGCCACACATGAGTACCAGCGAAAATTTATGGGACAATACTGAGAGGTCAGTTCGTGCACAAGATCCTTCACCGGCAGCACTTTCGCAATTATGGACGGCTATAGCGGCTGCAGATGCTTTTAGTGATCTCTCTGAATGCCTGTAGAGGAATGGTAGCCCACTCTTCCTGAACGGAGTGGCCGTACGGTTCTAGGCGCTACAGTCTGGAACCGCGAGACCGCTACGGTCGCAGGTTCGAATCCTGCCTCGGGCATGGACGTGTGTGATGTCCTTCGGTTACTTAGGTTTAAGTAGTTCTAAGTTCTAGGGAAGAAGAATATAATAATTCCAATCCCAAAGAAAGCAGGTGTTGACAGATGTGAAAATTACCGAACTATCAGTTTAATAAGTCACAGCTGCAAAATACTAACGCGAATTCTTTACAGACGAATGGAAAAACTGGTAGAAGCCGACCTCGGGGAAGATCAGTTTGGATTCCGTAGAAATGTTGGAACACGTGAGGCAATACTGACCTTACGACTTATCTTAGAAGAAAGATTAAGAAAAGGCAAACCTACGTTTCTAGCATTTGTAGACTTAGAGAAAGCTTTTGACAATGTTAACTGGAATACTCTCTTTCAAATTGCGAAGGTGGCAGGGGTAAAATACAGGGAGCGAAAGGCTATTTACAATTTGTACAGAAACCAGATGGCAGTTATAAGAGTCGAGGGACATGAAAGGGAAGCAGTGGTTGGGAAGGGAGTGAGACAGGGTTGTAGCCTCTCCCCGATGTTATTCAATCTGTATATTGAGCAAGCAGTAAAGGAAACAAAAGAAAAATTCGGAGTAGGTATTAAAATTCATGGAGAAGAAGTAAAAACTTTGAGGTTCGCCGATGACATTGTAATTCTGTCAGAGACAGCAAAGGACTTGGAAGAGCAGTTGAACGGAATGGACAGTGTCTTGAAAGGAGGATATAAGATGAACATCAACAAAAGCAAAACGAGGATAATGGAATGTAGTCAAATTAAGTCGGGTGATGCTGAGGGAATTAGATTAGGAAATGAGACACTTAAAGTAGTAAAGGAGTTTTGCTATTTAGGGAGTAAAATAACTGATGATGGTCGAAGTAGAGAGGATATAAAATGTAGACTGGCAATGGCAAGGGAAGCGTTTCTCAAGAAGAGGAATTTGTTAACATCGAGTATAGATTTAAGTGTCAGGAAGTCGTTTCTGAAAGTATTTGTATGGAGTGTAGCCATGTATGGAAGTGAAACATGGACGATAACTAGTTTGGACAAGAAGAGAATAGAAGCTTTCGAAATGTGGTGCTACAGAAGAATGCTGAAGATAAGGTGGGTAGATCACGTAACTAATGATGAGGTATTGAATAGGATTGGGGAGAAGAGAAGTTTGTGGCACAACTTGACTAGAAGAAGGGATCGGTTGGTAGGACATGTTTTGAGGCATCAAGGGATCACAAATTTAGCATTGGAGGGCAGTGTGGAGGGTAAAAATCGTAGAGGGAGACCAAGAGATGAATACACTAAGCAGATTCAGAAGGATGTAGGTTGCAGTAGATACTGGGAGATGAAGAAGCTTGCACAGGATAGAGTAGCATGGAGAGCTGCATCAAACCAGTCTCATGACTGAAGACCACAACAACAACAACAGGGGTTGAATTTCGAAAAGTACTGAAACATGCATTTTTTAAAATTTCTAACCGAAAAGTCAAGTATCAATTGTGATAGACGTAGCTTTAAAAATGCTATAGTAGTCCTTTAATAATGATTTACTTTCAAAAACACTTTCGCCTATTATTTTACCCCTTAGTGATTGAATGTCCAAAAATGCAATAACACGTATTTTTTATTTCTGACTGAGAAACCAAATATCAATTTTGGTAGTTCTAGCTTCAAAATGACCTTAAAAGCCTTTCATTCCCTGTTTCACGCCCTTAGGGTTAAATTTCCAAAAACAGTCACAGGCATATGTTTTATTTCTAACAGAGAATCTTCAAAAGTGCTTGCAGAATGAAATATTTACATAAAGACATTCATCCTCCGTTTGACGCAGAAAGGGGTTAAATTTCCAAAAACAGTGAAATAAGCTTTATTTTCTACCTGATAAGCCAAATTTAAATTTTCATAGATTTAGCTTTAAAAACGCTCACATAAAAAAATATTTTCATGAAAAGTCTCATCCCCTATTTGAATCCGTTAGGGGTTCAATTTCCAAAACAAAATGAAACATCTATTTCTTTTTACTGGTAATCGAGAAGTCAAATACCAATGTTCATGGATGTAGTCTTAAAAATACTTTAGCAGGTATTTAATTATGACATATTTTCAAAAAAAGCTTTCACTCCCTATTTCCAAAAATGCTGTAACACTTATTTCTTTGCTTCTGAGCGAGAAACCAAATACCAATTTTCTTAGGTCTTGCTTCGAAGTTGCCTTAAAATAGTGATATTTTTCGAAAAAATCTTTCATCCCCTACTTCGCCTACTATGTGCTGGAACTTCGAAAAATCCGTTCTGAAACTACGCCTATAGTATAAGACGAACACCCTCTGTAAATTTCAAGTTTCTATTATTAGCAGTTTGGGTTAGGTGGTGATGCGTCGGTCAGTCGGGACATTGCGTTTTATATATAGAGATTTAATGTGGGGTTTGGATCCGTCCCCCACTCCACCAGGGGCCTCGACTAATCACTTCGGTATTGAGCTGACAAGTGAGTAGAGATGGTCCAGTTCTACGAACTTGTGGGCCCAGGAAAGGACCTACCGACTTCCTGTATGACCTTCGACCGAGTGTTTTTTTTTTTCAGACAGGTCGGTCTCATCACTGATGTTTTATTAGCTCGAACCAAGGTCACCTACATGGTAATTAAAACATGTTCTTTACAGACGTGAAGTTGTAGCGATCAGGTACTTTCTCTCACTGCTTTTATCGCAAATGAGTATGAGAAGAGATCAGCAAGTATGGCTACCTTTCTGCATTTATTAGCTGCTTATGATATTGTTTGGCGATGCAGGTGCGGTTTTCTACTGCACAATTGGAGGTGGGCCAGTTCTGCAAATTATGACTTTGTCGCCTGCTTACAGTCAACCCATCACAACACTGCTGACCGTCCTCTCTGAGCGTGCAGAAGAGCGACAGTGAAGCGATCGAATAGATCAGGGAACTAGGTCTGGAGATATGAGACTGTACGAACTTGCAATGTCCGTAATTAAAGTTCCAGTTTCAAAATTCTGTAGAAAGAGAACCACTGCTCACAATGACGTCAGATTTGAACAGCATTTTATTGACGTAGGGGGAAACGTGATGCAACAATAAAAATTAACGACAATTTCAAACAATGGCGCTGGAAGCGTCTTTACATAAATTGGGTCGGCTACAATATACAGATGAGTCGCGATAGGACGGCTGCGGTTTGAGTTGTTCACCACACCACCCGTACTGTTCAGTGTGCATGACTTAAACAAGTTCGGTAATCAACAGTTGTGGCACTGTTAGTTAGGTGCCACCACCGCACGGTCGTACCATATCGGAAGGGATCGATCGGTTTTTAAGTGTCATGGGGCCAGAAAATGTATAAAAAGCAAAATGGCATCGGTTTTTAACAGTCCTGAGGGGTAAAGCCGCATAACAAGCAGAATTATACCGGTTTCTAACTGTCGCGACACTGGCGCACGACATATTGAGTATGCTGTCCACAGTTTTCTGTCACAAGTTGATACCGATAAACAGACTGTTCCACAACAAAAACTGTTCAAATGTGTGTGAAATCGTATGGGACTTAACTGCTAATGTCATCAGTCTCTAAGCTTACACACTACTTAATCTACACTATCCTAGGGACAAACACACAAACACACACACATGCCCGAGGGAGGACTCGAACCTCCGCCGGGACCAGCCGCTCAGTCCATGACCATGACTGCAGCTCCTTAGACCGCTCGGCTAATACCGCGCGGCTTGTTCCACAACAGATCGGAGTTGGAGTGTTGGGGGGCGGGGGGGGGGGGGGGGGGAGGATGGGAGTTCACGTTCAGAATGTGTTCCGCAATGCGTGCCTTCAGTTCAGCTACATTCGTAATTGGAGCACCGAACACAATATATTTCGGATAACCCCGCAGCCAGAAGGTACACGGGTAAAGATCAGCTGATGTGAACGGCCAGGCTCACAGGGAAAATGACGGCTGATAATTCTAACATTCCCGAAATGCCTCGACTCAGCAGCCGCTTCCCTGACTGTGTAATGTGCAGAGGAGCGCAGTCTTGCATGAAAGTGATCCTGCCCACACATACGCGCCGTTGAAGGGTTGAAATAGCGTTCGTGCGCAAAAGACTGTCATAGCGTTTACCAGCGGCGGCACAGGTAGCAGTACGAGGTGCATTCAAGTTCTAAGGCCTCCGATATTTTTTTCTAATTAACTACTCACCCGAAATAGATGAAACTGGCGTTACTTCTCGACGTGATCGCCCTGCAGACGTACACATTTTTCACAACGCTGACGCCTTGATTCCCTGGCAGCGGCGAAGGCTTCTTTAGGAGTCTGTTTTGATCACTGGAAAATCGCTGAGGCAATAGCAGCACGGCTGGTGAATATGCGGCCACGGAAAGTGTCTTTCATTGTTGGCAAAAGCCAAAAGTAACTAGGAGCCAGGTCAGGTGAGTAGGGAGCATGAGGAACCACTTCAAAGTTGTTATCACGAAGAAACTGTTGCGTAACGTTAGCTCGATGTGCGGGTGCGTTTTCTTGGTGAAACAGCACTTGCGCAGCCCTTCCCGGACGTTTTTGTTGCAGTGCAGGAAGGAATTTGTTCTTCAAAACATTTCGTAGGATGCACCTGTTACCGTAGTGCCCTTTGGAACGCAATGGGTAAGGATTACGCCCTCGCTGTCCCAGAACATGGACACCATCATTTTTTCAGCACTGGCGGTTACCCGAAATTTTTTTGGTGGCGGTGAATCTCTGTACTTCCATTGAGCTGACTGGCGCTTTGTTTCTGGATTGAAAAATGGCATCCACGTCTCATCCATTGTCACAACCGACGAAAATAAAGTCCCATTCGTGCTGTCGTTGCGCGTCAACATTGCTCGGCAACGTGCCACACGGGCAGCCGTGTTGTCGTCCGTCAGCATTCGTGGCACCCACTTGGATGACACTTTTCGCATTTTCAGGTCGTCATGCAGGATTGTGTGCACAGAACCCACAGAAATGCCAACTCTGGAGGCGATCTGTTCAACAGTCATTCGGCGATCCCCCAAAACAATTCTCTCCACTTTCTCGATCGTGTCGTCAGACCGGCTTGTGCGAGCCCGAGGTTGTTTCGGTTTGTTGTCACACGATGTTCTGCCTTCATTAAACTGTCGCACCCACGAACGCACTTTCGACACATCCATAACTCCATCACCACGTGTCTCCTTCAACTGTCGATGAATTTCAGTTGGTTTCACACCACGCAAATTCAGAAAACGAATGATTGCACGCTGTTCAAGTAAGGAAAACGTCCCAATTTAAGTATTTAAAACAGTTCTCATTCTCGCCGCTGGCGGTAAAATTCCATCTGTCGTACGGTGCTGCCATCTCTGGGACGCATTGACAATGAACGCGGCCTCATTTTAAAACAATGCGCATGTTTCTATCTCTTTCCACTCCGGAGAAAAAAAATCGGAGGCCTTAGAACTCGAATGCACCTCGTATATGGAGGACTCATCTCCTTGGAAAAGATAAAGGGCCCTGCGATAAATGAAGCTATCAAGCAGACCACACACTGACTTTGCAGTATGTAGTGGTACTGATTGATGTTTAAACGTCCCCTTAGAAAAAGTAATGAATTGCTGTGCTGATAAACCTCTTACGTTATTTGATTTTCAAACAGCTGAGCACAACTGAACGTACTCAGACATTTCTCCCTTTACTTATTCTGATCAACACTAAACTGACACACAATATTTTTAGCGCAACGCAATCTGACTTTCAAAAATCCCTACAAAAGGAATGGCCCTGACTAACAATAACCTATACCTTTCATGAATGACTTACCTCACAAAAATCTTCGTTACTCGAACTACTGCAATACAGCGAGCGCCAATACTGCCAGCTAATTAAAAGATTATAACTACTGAAGGCACTAACTACTGATAGGCATAGTTAGCAAATGAAAGATTTCGATAGAGAACAAACAATGTATTTACCTTAATAATATTCAAAAGTCATCATATGTATATCAGTTCATGATATACAGTATTATAAATTTACTCTTTCTGACGGACACACGTCCAGATCGTCCGCTCTCAAAATTCTGCCATCTCTCTCTCCACATCCACCACTGCTGGCGGCTCACCTCCAACTGCGCAACGCCACGCGCTGTTCACATCCAACTGCCCAACACTACAATAGCAAAATTTCCAACAATGCAAACCAGCCACAGACTGCGCACAGCACAGTCAGTGATTTTCATACAGAGCGCTACGTGGCGTTACCAACATAAAAACCTAGACAGCCTATTTACAATGTGAGTGCGGGTTTTTCGGTGCCCAATTTTGCAATTCTCTGTACTGGCATGTCCTTGGAGATGGAAATGGGCTTGATCCATCCACAGAATGTTCCATGGGCATTCATTGTCCGCTTCCATGTGAGCAGTAAATTCCACAGCGAACGTTTGCGTGCTTGCAGGTTTGGAAGCAACTCCTGAACGTGGGTGATTCTGTACAGACAATAAAGCAGGATATTTCGTAGGACCGTATGTATGAACCGTGGTAGCGAGCATATCACGCGTTGGTGCAATTTCCCCGTGGACTGCATGTTTCCACACCACCGCTCGAACTCCTCCTGCAAGGCTGTGGCCCCATCTTCGGCAGACATCCTATCGAATGCGTTCGTGCCTCTACCACATCGCACTTCAGAAGAACTCATATGGATATGGTGTCTGTTCTTTAGGACATATCCGAAAGAACAGACACCATATCCATATAAGTATTTCGTTCTGGCAATACCGGCCATGACCTTCTTCTTCTGTGCGGATGCACACACATTCCCCGAACCCTTATCGCACTTGGTAAGAATGTCCTCCACGAGTAATGAGTATGTTGGCGTGGGTCACTACGAATGTAGTGTGTGGACATACAAGGTGAGAAGTGGGTCTCGCGGGAGGCGTGCGCGAGATAGTGCCTGCAGTCGCGCTATCCTCTACGCCCCCGGTGGCTCAGATGGATAGAGCGTCTGCCATGTAAGCAGGAGATCCGGGGTTCGAGTCCCTGTCGGTGCACACATTTCCACCTGTCCCCGTTGATATATATTAAACCCCGTCAACAGCTAAACAGATTAATATAATTCTAATTTCAGAAGAACTTGTCTTTGCGAATATTGTAATCATTTTCCGTAGACCCTTACCCCTTCTGCAGAGCCACTGGCGCACAGTCACCGCTCTTGCACGTCAAGGGGCCCGGGTTCGATTCCCGGCTGGGGCAGGAGATATTCTCCGCCCAGGGACTGGGTTCAAATGGCTCTGAGCACTATGGGACTTCTGAGGTCATCAGTCCCCTAGAACTTCGAACTACTTAAATCTAACTAACCTAATGACATCACACACATCCATGCCCGAAGGAAGATTCGATCCTGCGACCGTAGCGGTTTCGCGATTCCAGACTGAAGCGCCTAGAACCGCTCGGCCACCTCGGCCGGCTCAGTGACTGGGTGTTGTGTTTGTCCTCATCATCATTTCGTCCCCATCTCCGACGCGCAAGTCGTCCAATGTGGCATCGAATACAGTAAGTACTTGCCCTCGGCGGCCGAAATTCCCTGAATGGGGGACCCCCGGTCCACAACGCCGTACGCTCATATCCGTTACCGTTCTTGTGAAAGAGCTTTACCAGCAACGCGTGCTCCTTCATGGAGACGGGTCATGTTCGGCTCGTCGTGTGTGGCGCTTCTTTTGATGTGCATATTCTGATGCTTACAGCGCACCTATTAGTAAAATTTTCTTTATTTTTTTTGTTCACATTTGACGTCATTCTGAGCAGTGATTCTATTTTTACAGTGTTCTGAAACAGCATCCTTAATTATGGACACACTGTATTGTATATTTGTTTCAATCGCACGCTAAATACGACGGGATAAAAAAGAAAGAAAAAAAGGGAATAACATTGCCGTTGGCGGAGATTGTGTAGTACGCATTTCTGCCGCTAGTTGTGTATCGTGCAATTCAATGCCACCTGTGTTGTTGACCTGGCTTGTTCTGTTCATCTGCAGTGGCTGTTTTTGCTAGCACTGTTTTTTTTTTGTCTCGCTTTTTATGATGGCAAGTTTAGGTGAACAGCATTCAGCTGTGAAATTGTGTTTTCTGCTTGGTAAAAATGCTGTTCCATCTGTTTTAATGTCGAAAACAGTTTACCAAGACGACGCTATGGGAAAATCTCAAGTGTACTATCGTTTTCTCGATTTAAAAATGGCGACGTGTCGGTTGATGACAAAACTCGTTCTGGACGCCCATCAACTGCCACAATCGACGAAAATATTGAAAAGAAAAAATAGGAGAGTATATGCTTCGTCGACAGACAATTGATCAACTGTCCGAGGTTAGGGGGTTATCTTGGAACTCGGTTCAGCGAATTCTTACGGAAGACTTGGGAATGCCGGCCGATGTGGCCGAGCGGTTCTAGGCGCTTCAGTCCGGAACTGCGCTCCTGATATGGTTGCAGGTTCGAATCCTGCCTCGGTCATGGATGTGTGTGATGTCCTTAGGTAAGTAGTTCTAAGTCTAGGGGACTGATGACCTCAGATGTCAAGTACCATAGTCCTTAGAGCCATCTGAACCATTTTTTGATTTGGGGATAAACGGTTTTCTGCCAAGTTTGCTCCTCGGCACCTTACTCGCCCGACCTGGCTCCGTGTGGCTGTTTCTTATGTCCACGAATGAAAAGGGGCATGCAAGGACACAGATCTGACAACATTAAAGAAGTCAAGAAAAAAAAACCGACGGAGCAGCTGTCACTCATTTCCAAAGATGACTAGAAAAAATGTTTCGAACAGCACAAGCACCGACGGGACAAATGTATTGTAATGGAGAGTCTTTTGAAGCGCCGGCCGGAGTGGCCGTGCGGTTCTAAGCGCTACAGTCTGGAACCGCGAGACCTCTACGGTCACAGGTTCGAATCATGCCTAGGGCATGGATGTGTGTAATGTCCTTAGGTTAGCTAGGATTAAGTAGTTTTAAGTTCTAGGGGACTGATGACCTCAGCAGTTAAGTCCCATAGCGCTAAGAGCCATTAGCCAGTCTTTTGAAGCGGATGCAATTGTTTTGTAAACAATTTGAAAATACACTGCGAAGAAAGTGGTATAGGGACATGCATATTCTGACACAGAGATATGTAAACAGGCGCAATACGGCGCTGCAGTCGGCAACGCCGGTGTAAGACCACATGGGTCTGGCGCTGTTGTTAGATCGATTACTGCTGCTACAATGGCAGGTTATCAAGATTTGAGTGAATCTGAACGTGGTGTTATAATCGCAGCACGAGCGATGGGACACAGCACCTCCAGATAGCGATGAAGTGGCAATTTTTTCGTACCATCTTTTCACGACTGTACCGTGAATATCAGGAATCTGGCAAATAATAAGATCTTTGACAACTCTGCAGCCGGAAAAAGATCCTGTAAGAAAGGGACCAACGACAACTATAAAGAATCGTTCAACGTGAGAGAAGTCAACCCTTCCACAAATTGCTGCAGATTTCAGTACTGGGCAATAAACAAGTGTCAGCGTTCGAACGATTCAATTAAACGCTATCGATATGGGCTTTGCAGAGCTGAAGGCCCACTCCTCTATCCTTGATGACTGCACGAGAAAAGGTTTTACGCCTCGCCTGGGCCACTCAACAGCGACATTGGACTGTCGATCACTGGAAACATGCTGCCTGGTCGGACGAGCCTCGGTTCAAATTGTATGGAGGGGATGGACCAAAACGGGTATGGAGACACGTCACGAATCCATGGACCCTGCATGTCAGCTGGCGACTGTTCAAACTAGTGGAGGCTGTGTAATGGTGTGGGGCATGTGCAGTTGTAGTGATATGGGACCCCTGATACGTCTAGATACGACTCTTGACAGGTGAGACGTACTTCAGCATCCTGTCTGATCGCCTGCATCTGTTGATGTCCATTGCGCATTCCGACAGACTTGTGCAGTTCCAGCAGGACAATGCGACACCCCACACGTCCAGAATTGGACTTCCTCTGCCCACATGAACGTTATTGAGCATATCTGCGATGCCTTGCAACGTACTGCTCAGAAGAGGTCTCCACCCCCTCGTACTCTTACGGATTTATGGAGAGCCCTGCAGCATTCATGGTGTCAATTCCCTCCAACACTCCTTCAGACATTGGTCGAGTCCATGCCACGTCGTGTTGCGGTACTTTCGGCTGCTCGCGGGGGCCCTACACGATATTAGGCAGGTGTACCAGTTTCTTTGGCTCTTCAGTGTATACAGGGTGTTACAAAAAGGTACGGCCATACTTACGGGGTGTTACAAAAAGGTACGGCCAAACTTTCAGGAGACATCCCTCACTAACAAATAAAGAAAAGATATTATGTGGACATGTGGACATGTGTCCGGAAACGCTTAATTTCCATGTTAGAGCTCATTTTAGTTTCGTCAGTATGTACTGTACTTCCTCGATTCACAGCCTGTTGGCCCAATTGAAGGAAGGTAATGTTGACTTCGGTGCTTGTGTTGACATGCGACTCATTGCTCTACAGTACTAGCATCAAGCACATCAGTAGGTAGCATCAACAGGTCAGTGTTCATCACGAACGTGGTTCTGCAGTCAGTGCAATGTTTACAAATGCGGAGTTGGCAGATGCCCATTTGATGTATGGATTAGCACGGGGCAATAGCCGTGGCGCGGTACGTTTGTATCGAGATAGATTTCCAGAACGAAGGTGTCTCTACAGGAAGACGTTCGAAGCAGTTCATCGGCGTCTTAGGGAGCACGGAACATTCCAGCCTATGACTCGCGACTGGGGAAGACCTAGAACGACGAGGACACCTGCAATGGACGAGGCAACTCTTCGTGCAGTTGACGATAACCCTAACGTCAGCGTCAGAGAAGTTGCTGCTGTACAAGGAGACGTTGACCACGTCACTGTATGGAGAGTGCTACGGGAGAACCAGTTGTTTCCGAACAATGCACAGCGTGTGCAGGCTCTATCAGCAGCTCATTGGCGTCCACGGGTACACTTCTGCGAATGGTTCATCCAACAATGTGTCAATCCTCATTTCAGTGCAAATGTTCTCTTTACGGATGAGGCTTCATTCCAACGTGATGAAATTGTAACTTTTCACAATCAACATGTGTGGGGCTGACGAAAATCCGCACACAATTGTGGAATCACGTCATCAACACAGATTTTCTGTGAACGTTTGGGCAGGCATTGTCGGTGATGTCTCGATTGGGCCCCATGTTCTTCCACCTACGCTCAATGGAGCACGTTATCATGATTTCATACGGGATACTCTACCAATGCTGGTAGAACATGTGCCTTTGCAAGAACGACACAACATGTGGTTCATGCACGATGGAGCTCCTGCACATTTCAGTCCAAGTGTTCGTACGCTTCTCAACAACAGATTCGGTGACCGACGGATTGGTAGAGGCGGACCAATTCCATGGCCTCCACGCTCTCCTGACCTCAACCCTCTCGACTTTCATTTATGGGGGCATTTGAAAGCTCTTGTCTGCTCAACCCCGGTACCAAATGTAGAGACTCTTCGTGCTCGTATTGTGGACGGCTTTGATACAATACGCCATTCTCCAGGGCTGCATCAGCGCATCAGGGATTCCACGCGACGGAGGGTGGATGCATGTATCCTCGCTAACGGAGGACATTTTGAACGTTTCCTGTAACAAAGTGTTTTGAAGTCACGCTGGTACGTTCTGTTGCTTTGTGTTTCCATTCCATGATTAATGTGATTTGAAGAGAAGTAATAAAATGAGCTCTAACATGGAAAGTAAGCGTTTCCGGACACATGTCCACATAACATATTTTCTTTCTTTGTGTGTGAGGAATGTTTCCTGAAAGTTTGGCCGTACCTTTTTGTAACACCCCGTATAAGACAACATGCGTCTGGTGCTGTTGTTAAATCGGTTACTGCTGCTACAATGGCAGGTTATGAAGATTTAAGTGAGTCTGAACGTGGTGTTATACTCGACACACGAGCGTAGGGCACAGCATGTCCGAGGTAGCAATGAAGTGGCAATTTTTTCGTACCATCATTTCACGACTGTACCGTGAATATCAGGAATCCGGCAAAAAATAAGATTCAAATTCAAATGGCTCTGAGCACTATGGGACTTAACAGCTATGGTCATCAGTCCCCTAGAACTTAGAACTACTTAAACCTAACTAACCCAAGGACATCACACAACACCCAGTCATCACGAGGCAGAGAAAATCCCTGACCCCGCCTGGAATCGAACCCGGGAACCCGGGCGCGGGAAGCGAGAACGCTACCGCACGACCACGAGCTGCGGACAAAAAGTAAGATGTTTGACATCTCTGCAGCTGGAAAAAGATCCTGCAAGTACGGGTCAACGATGAGTGAAAAGAATCGTTCTATGTGACGGAAGTGCAACCCTTCCGCAAATTGCTGCAGATTTCAATGCTGGGCCGTAAACAATTAAAGGTTATCGATATGGGCTTTCGGGCCAGAAGCCCCGCTCGTCTATCTTTTATAACTGCACGACACAAGGCTTTACGCCTCGCCTGGGACCCTCAGCCGGCCAGGGTGGCCGAGCTGTTCTAGGCCCTACAATCTGGGACCGCTGCGGTCGCAGGTTCGAATCCTGCCTCGGGCATGGATGTGTGTGATGTCCTTACGTTAGTTGGGTTTAAGTAGTTCTAACTTCTAGGGGACTGATGACCATAGCTGTTGAGTCTCGTAGTGCTCACAGCCATTTGAACCATTTTTTGGCCCCTCAACGCCGACATTGGAATGTTGACGACTGGAAACATGCTGCCTGGTCGGACGAGTCTCGCTTCAAATTGCGTCGAGCGGATGGACGTGTACGGGTATGGAGACAACCTTACGAGTCCATGGACCCTGCATGTCAGCCGGGGACTGTTCAAACTAGTAGAAGCTGGGTAATGGTGTGGAGCGTGTGCTGTTGGAGTGATACGGGACCCCTGATACGTCTAGATACGACTATTGACAGGTGAGACGTACGTGAGCATCCTGTCCGATCACCTGCATCTGTTCATGTCCATTGTGCATTCCGACAGACTTTTGACATTCCAGGAGGACAATGCCCCACCCCACACGTCCAGAATTGGACTTCCACTGCCGACATGAACGTCGTTGAGCATATCTGGGATGCCCTGCCAACGTGCTGTTCAGAAGAGATCTCCACCTTCTCGTACTCTTACGGATTTATGGACAGCCTTGTAGGATTCATGGTGTCAATTCCCTCCAGCACTACTTCAGATATTGGTGAGTCCATGCCACGTCGTGTTGCGGTATTTTTGCGTGCTCGCGGTGGCCCTACACAATATTAGGCAGTTGTACCAGTTACTCTTCAGTGTATATAGCTTTAAAAAAAGTCCGGTTTTTGTGTACTTCATCGTAAATAAAAAAAACCTGGGACCTCGGTAACTGAGTTGGCTCTCTCGCCGTGGCATCAGAAGAGTGGCGGGTTTGCGCAGAAGCGGAGGTCGTCGACCCGCCCCTGGTGCGCACCTGTCGTGCGAGCGGCGCGGCGGGGCTGCCAAGGCCCCTACAGCCGCGGCGGTCACCTGCCTGCGCGAGCGTGGGTGTGGGTGCCGGGTTACGGATGGTGTTGTGACTGCGGAACCCACACGCGGAACACGGCGGCACCTCGCGGCTAAAAGCGCGCCAGGGGGGCCGATCCCGCCGCCGCCGGGGCTACACGGCGCCGCTAATGGACGGCTGCGGCGACGTCTGGGCAGACGCCGCACGCAGTTAATACCGGCGGAGAGCCGTGTCGGCGCGCTGACTGCTGTGCCGGGGGGGCAGCGATCACGTCGCCGACGCGTACTAATGGGGGCCCCAGAGAGCGCACAAAGTAGCTCGTTGTAACGCCCTATACATTAGCGTAGCGTGTTCCCGGAGGAAAATCTCCACCGTAAGTAATTCGCGTCGCAAATAGCAGACATCAAAGTGTGTGCTCGCAAGGAATGGACGTTGTTTATGCGATAGGATGAATGTTCAATATAGAAGGTAATTATAACGTCCATGAAACCTTTCTAAAAAACTGATGTAGGTGAATGGCTACACGTACGTACCAAATGATTCAGCGTGTGAAAGACAAACTGTGAAAGTGTTTTTTTTTTTTTTATTCGATGTCACCAAAGTAATTTGGAAACGTGCAGACAGGAGCGCAACCGCCGGTAGTTGCTATAAATTGCAAGGAAACAGACACATAATGTATTTTTATGGCTCCGTGGCTCAATCGATGAAAACGGAACCCTTATAAGATCAAATTTTCTCATTTTTAGAGAGCTGATGGACGATCTGTTTAGTTGTTAAAAACCTTTCAACAGCGAAGATCGCATAAAATTCCTTTTTTTAAATTTAAGACAAAGGTTTCCACAGATTTTGCTGACATCTTCAGGTCTTAAAATCTTTTTGTTGTAAAGCATGGGCGGCCGTGGTGGCCGGTCGGTTCTAGGCGCTACATTCTGGAATCCTGCCTCGGGAATGGATGTGTGTGATGTCCTTAAGTTAGTTAGGTTTAATTAGTTCTAAAAAATGGTGCAACTCAACTGCTGAGGTCATCAGTCGCCTAGAACTCAGAACTACTTAAACCTAATTAACCTAAGGACATCTCACACATCCATGTCCGAGGCAGGATTCGAACCTGCGACTGTAGTGGTCGCTCGGCTCCAGACTGTAGCGCCTAGAACCGCATGGCCACTCTGGCCGGCAATTAGTTCTAAGTTCTAGGGGACTGATGACCTCAGACGTTAAGTCCCATAGTGCTCTGAGCCATTTGAACCATTTTGTTGTAAAGCATGTTCATTTTACGCAGCCATCACACGCAAGGTGTCAACTGGATAAAAACAGCATGTTATAAAAGATTTGTCCCCGCTAAAATATTTTAAAAAAAACAACATAAAGTACTTTGGATATAACTTGCTCCACAAGTTTATTTCTGTATTGTAAATATTTTACATATGGCAAAACTTTTATAATGTGCTATTTGCATACACTTCACACCTTGTGTGTGATGTCAGCGAAAAATAACCATGTTTTACAACAAAAAGATTTTAATACCTGAAGATGACAGCAAAGTGCGTTGAAACCAATCTTCTTAAATAAAAAATTATTTTATTGATTGGCGACTCCATGGAGTGTTTTGTGCACCACGACCAAATAGTGGATATAATTGGAAGGAGAATCAGCATTGGTCGTGTTTTTTTGTTTTATTATCCGCAAAATCGATTTTCGGTCACTTAGTGACCATCCTCAGCGCTGTAATATACAATTTAAATTGGTAGGCACTGGTATCAACAAGCTTAGAGCGATCACATACGTGATCCAGCCTATCCTCCAATGAGCTCTCACCTGACACCACTGAAGTCGCCAGTGGTTGTGGTTTGGGGTCAGCGGAACGCCGGGTACACGGCTTCCGCCCAGCGCTGTCCTTGAGTTACGTGATTTGTAACAGCGTCGGCGACTAGTACTGAAATTGCTGCTGCTGATGCAGTACGATGCGTCCGAGTCGTACGCCAAACACACAATTGTCTTCCCTCCCGTCATGCGCCCAGACGTCTTGCGACCATACATTAGTCTAGTGACCACCGCCGCCAGAAATAATCTACAATGCCTACACTGCTGCCGAGTCTTTCTGCAACATCGCAGAAGGAATGTCCAGCTCCTCGTAGCCTTGTTACGCGAACCGTTCAAACCCAGTGCCGTGCTTGTCGCCTTAAAGGCACTCTTGATTAACACCAACTCACCATGTCCAGTCTCAAAGGTAACTAATGCTCGCAACCGTTGTAGCGTGTATTTAAAGCAAACCTGATTTGAACTGTCATAGTGGCACTATTTGCGACTGGCGAGAAATTTGACTAGACATCATTTCTCGGATGTAGAAACACGCCTACCAACTTTTGTTTATGTTGTATAACTCCTCCTTGGTGTTGCGTTTTTCCATCGGTGTTTTGCAGTGGAAGTGATATGAAGATTAAGACAATTGTAAGTATTATGGCGTGATGGGCTAACGTTCTCCACAAAAAAGAAGAAAATGAAGAAGGAAAAAAAATGAACAAATGACGAAGTAATTTAAAAATCCATTTTTGGGGGACAGTCTGAGAATTGATTGTTCGACTTTTAGCTGAATCTATAGAAGATACAGCAACGCACAAAAGACAACTTCAAAAGCACGGCTACCTACATATTTCGAAAAAAAAAAAACAGAATATGTAACAGACGAGAAGGGAGCACCGACGAAGAAGGAAATTCATCGTGGAACAATTAAAAAAGGCTAGAAAATTTAAATATCTAGGTGCAATAATACAGGCAAATGGTTTGCACAAAATAACTAACATAGCAAAGGCAATTTAAATAAACTTGTATGACAAGAAATTTTTATCAATAAATAACGAACTCTGGCACTGTAACAATACCATTAGACCAAACCACCTTTATGCTTCGGAATGCTTCACGTTAAACATAAAAAACAATAACATGAAATAGAAAAGAAGGAAATGAAAGTAGTCAGGAAAATCTAGGGACAAGAATATGACAATCGGAAATGGAAATTAAGAAGTAATAAAGATGTGTGTGAAAGAGTAAAACAAATATGAGACAGTGTGGAAGAGAAGAGTTGCTTTCTACGGGCATTTAAAAAGGGTACGTGAGAAAAAAATAAGAAAATGAGCTTTTTTGATAGAGAACGAAAAACATCAATGAAGTGGATCAAAGAATGTAAATCAGATTTGAGGAAATGGTAACACTGGAAGAAGGAATGGATAAAAGAGCAAAGTACAGAGGTAAAGTAAAACGTTTCAAGGATTTCCAGGAGAAAAAGAAAAAGACGAATGCAATATGGACAGAAGAAAGAAGAGAACAACACAGTGAAAGAATAAAAAAACAACTGGAAAGAAGGGGAAAATAAATACGTTATAAGCTATTTTTGTGGTCAATGTTGGCCAAGCGTGAAGCCAATATAACAATAAATAAATAAATAAATAGAGGAAAGTGCTCTAAACTGGAGTTTCCCCATAAAGCAGATCACCTGTATCTACATTTTTCTAACTCTAGTGAGACCAAAGGTAAGCAGTAGTTTTTCCTCCACTGTCGCAAAGTGCATAAGTTCACCATTTCCCTTTTTTGTGTCCGTTCGCCATTACATGTTTTAACAATGGAAAAAATTTTACATCGTGCTACATTTTGCGTTACGTCCCTTAGATAACGGCAAGCAGGGTTTCAACTTGAGACGTGGGACTGGTATATCTGTCCACTACCCATGTTCATTGGCCTCTTCGTCCGTAATTGGAAAAATTAAAATAATAAATGAAAGAAGTAAGCAATTATATGCTTGAGCTGTATGCAGAATATTAGTAGAATAATGCGGTGAAAATCGCAACGTGATAAGGATAGTGAATGGCGAGAGAGTCAACTTTTAATTGATCGATCTAAATTCACGCCAAAAGCGTGAGGGTCGGCCATTATAGCCTATAGGGTAAGGGAACGCAATTGCGAAAGTTGGTGGATGGGTGCGTGGTACTGTGAAACGTATCTCCTCGACTGAACAAGTGCCCATAGGTCTTAGGGCATGCATTTTAGAGTCCACGTTTACCACACATTTTTGTCCATACCTCCGATGTGACAGGCTGACGTGGGAGCAGAATCGCAAATTATTTTCATTTTGCGTTCTCGTGACATTTCGCGCAGCCGTGTTGTAATTAGGCAAGAAACGAAATACGAAAATCTTTGGCCGGCACGCCCAGGCAGCTGGAGTTCGATACCGTCAATGTGATGACGCCACAATTTGTGATGTCAGTCACATTCTTTATCGGTGCAAGTGTTATGAGACCGGCAGAGCCAACTTTTCTCCCGGAGCTCTCGAGACCACGTCACTGCCGACCACTCTGTTCGGTCCCCGTTGTTGGAGATGCGTCCAGGAGTACCTATGGTGCCTTAACCAAGTCTATAGCTCAATCAGATATAAACATCTATGAGGAATGATGACCGTCGTATTTACTACGGGGACTTAATTACCACCTTACCTGCAAACAGGTGGTTTACTGTCACGTGTGCAAAGACACTCACTGAGGAAGTGTTACCATGGTATTCTGAAATCGCATATGAATGGCTCCTCTACGCATAGTGTTTGATCAAGGTTATATGTCACGTTCCTCTAATAGACATTTTATTTATATTATGGTGACTAAATAGTGTCATGCTGGAAGAGAAAATAAATAAATAAATAAAAATAAATAAATAAACGTTCGGCATCCAGGTAGTATAGTGATTACTGCTCACCATGGAGGTATAATAAGATGAGGTGTCATGACATTAAAAATTTGACGCCGACGTCCGCCATGTTAGTACCCCCAAACATTATCTAGTGGTGGACGGGCTTTTTTCTCTTTTTTTTTTTACTTTAACTGCTCCATACTCACCACAATAACCTGAGCAAATATCAGATTTCATGCTGTGACTTACAGCTCATTCTGATATGTCATTACATGACGTTTAATTACACATATCATACCAAGAACGACGTGCTTTTATAGTAAATCTTGCATGTAGCCTTGCCTTGAAGCGTCATGCATTCATAACACCCAACTTTTGATACGAAATCCAATATGGTGAATCCCGAACACCCTAGCCGGCCGCTGTGGCCAAGCGGTTCTAGGCGCTTCAGTCCGGAGTCGCGCTGGTGCTGCGGTCGCAGGTTCGAATCCTGCCTCGGGCATGGATGTGTGTGATGTCCTTAGGTTAGTTAGGTTTAAGAAGTTCTAAGTCTAGGGGACTGATGAGCTCAGCTGTTACGTCCTATAGTGCTCAGAGCCATTTGAACCATTTTTTAACACCCTACGCCGAACGCTAACTAACCTCGATAGCAGTCTTCGGTACTGCATGAGACGTCAAAATGACGTGTGGATGAAGTTTTGTAAACTGAGTGTTACCCTTCTTCACGGCATCTCCATGGCGTAATTGAGCCTTATAAATAAACTGCCAAAGGGCCTACTGAAACCTTCTGATGATGATGATGCCGCAAATATATTACAAGGAAAAGATAGTCATAGCAGATAACAAAATAAGGACAATATGGGATATAGTGAAGGAGCAGACATGAAGAGGGACAAACAGCATTAAGAGTAAATGTTACATTGGTGACAGATGTGTATAGTGAAACTTCCTGGCAGATTAAAACTGTGTGCCCGATCGAGACTCGAACTCGGGACCTTTGCCTTTCGCGGGCAAGTGCTCTACCATATTTCCTGAATGGTTGAAATATGCTGAAGTTAAGCCACTGTTTGAGAAGGGTGATAAAGAAATAGCATCAAATTTCCGTCCAATTTCACTTGTGCCAGCATTCTCAAAAATTTTAGAAAAAGTAATGTATAATCGGATTTATAACCATCTTATCTCAAGTAACATACTGTCGAAGTCGGGTTTGTAAAGGGTTCTGATACTGAGGAGGCTATCTACACTTACAGGGAAAATGTGCTTAATTCATTAGAAAAAAAAAATTGCAGGCAACTGGTATATTTTGTGATCTGTCAAAGGCATTTGACTGTGTAAAGCACAATAGCCTTTTAAGTACATTAGAATATTATGGTGTAACAGGTAATGCTACAAAATTGTTCAAATCTTATATCTCTGGCAGGAAACAAAGTGTGTTATTAGGAAAGAGATATGTATTAAGCTATCAGGCCTCATCCATATGGAAACTAATTATATGTGGGGTCCCACAAGGTTCCACTTTAGGGCCCTTAGTTTTTCTTGTGTATATCAATGGCCTTTTATCAGTAACATTACCAGATGCCAAGTTCGTTTTGTTTGCCGATGGTACAAACATTACAGTAAATAGCAAATCAAGTGTAGTCTTAGAGAAATGGGCTAATAAAATATTTGTGGACATTAACTACTGGTTCCTAGCCAATTCTTTGTCACTGAACTTTCAAAAAACCACACTACATGCAGTTCAGAACTTGTAAGGGGTGTCCCACTGGTATATGCCTACGTTACGATGACAAGCAGATAGAAGTGGACAGTGTTAAATTTTTGGGATTACAGCTTGATAATAAATTCAACTGGGAGGAGCACACCACAGAACTGCTGAATTGTCTTAACAAATCTCTATTTGCAATGCGAATTGTGTCAGACATAGGGGATATAAAAATGAAAAAGCTGGCATACTGTGCTTACTTTCATTCCATAATGTCATATGGGACTATTTTTGGGGGTAATTCATCAAGGCAAGCTAAAGTTTTCCGAGCACAAAAACGTGCAGTAAGAGTGGTGTGAACTCAAGAACATCCTGCAAAAACCTGTTTGGGGAACTAGGGATACTAAACTACTGCTCTCCAATATATTTATTCCTTAGTGAAATTTGTCATTAAAAATATATGACTTTTTCAAACCAACAGTTCAATTCCATGGAATCAGTACTAGAAATAAGAATAATCTTCCCAAGGATTTAAAGTCACTTACTCTTGTACAAAAAGGTATGCATTATTGAGGAACACAGATTTTCAATAACTTGCCAGCAGCCATAAAAAGCTTAACAACCAATGAAGTCCAGTTTAAGAGAAGGCTAAAGGATTTATTAGTGGCCAACTCCTTCTACTCGATTGATGAATTTCTCAGTAGAACCAACATATATATGTAGCTTCTGCACAATTTCAGTGCAGTAATGTGTTCACTGAAAATAAGTGTTATAGTAGTTGTATTACATGTTTGTTACCTTGTTGTTGTTGTTGTTGTCTTCAGTCCTCAGACCGGTTTGATGCAGCTCTCCACGCCACTCTATCCTGCGCAAGCCTCTTCATCTCCCAGTACCTACTGCAACCCACATCCTTCTGAATCTGCTTAGTGTATTCATCTCTTGGTCTCCCTCTACGATTTTTACCCTCCACGCTGCCCTCCAATACTAAACTGGTGATCCCTTGATGCCTCAGAACATGTCCTACCAACCGATCCCTTCTTCTGGTCAAGTTGTGCCACAAACTTCTCTTCTCCCCAATCCTATTCAATACTTCCTCATTAGTTATGTGATCTACCCATCTAATCTTCAGCATTCTTCTGTAGCACCACATTTTGAAAGCTTCTATTCTCTTCTTATCCAAACTATTTACCGTTCATGTTTCACTTCCATACATGGCTGCACTCCATACAAATACTTTCGGAAATGACTTCCTGACACTTAAATCTATACTCGATGTTAACAAATTTGTCTTTTTGAGAAACGCTTTCCTTGCCATTGCCAGTCTACATTTTATATGCTCTCTACTTCGACCATCATCAGTTATTTTGCTCCCCAAACAGCAAAACTCCTTTACTACTTTAAGTGTCTCATTTCCTAATCTAATTCCCTCAGCATCACCCGACTTAATTCGACTACATTCCATTATCCTTGTTTTGCTTTTGTTGATGTTCATCTTACATCCTCCTTTCAAGACACTGTCCATTCCATTCAACTGTTTTTGTTACCTTATAAATAAAAAAACTTTTTTATTTTAAATTCAATGAATTTGCGTTTGTAAAATGATTCTTTCATATGGTGTTCATTAAAAAGAATGACTATCATTCCACTTGGAACCTGTGGAAGGTACATTAGCTTATTTCTTTCAGTTGTAAATATTTGTCATGTATTATTGTTTTTCTGACATGTTCCACATCCTGGAGGACCTCCTCACTATAGATCAATTGGAATGAAAGTAAATCCAATCTAATCTACTCAAAATCACGCTTGATACTGCATAGAAACCTGACGGGGCAAGAAAACCGCGAAGCACTTATCCAAGTTTCTGTTTTGACGGAGGGACCCGACGGCACAGACGCGTACAAATGTGGTGCATCAGCGTGATGGAGGCAGAAAGGCGCGGAAGGCGTGCCAAGGAGATGCGAGGCGGCGATGACGTAAGCGGCTGAGTGCGCTACACGGGGCTAATGGATTCGGCTTTCGCCCGCCGACTGAGGACCCAGAGCAAGTTTCGCGGAGGCTATTGCTCACGGCGACGAATGTGAGGCTGTTTACACGTGGCGAGCACGCCACCACACTGCCCCATTTCTGGGCGGTGACGTTCGTCCAGCATCCGCTATATACTTGTCACTCGAACTCGCCGTCACGGAAAAAGATTTGAGATTACGCCTGCGTGCAAAAGGCTTCACCTCAATTTGCCCGAAATATTTCAGGGGCCTGAAGTACTTAAGCGTTTTCACTTCCGCATGCAGCACTTTTAGCTTCAGTATTCTACCGTGCTACTCATTATGTTTGCAAACAGTGCTTGTTATGACAATTCTGCGCAGTATTCGAGAGGAAAGGAACATGTGGAAATCACTGACAAGAGAAAGGGACTGGATGATAGCATATGTGTTAAGACATCAGACAAACAAAAATTACGCGAAGCGAAATGTAGTGTGAGGAGGGCTATGCGAGAGGCATTCAATGAATTCGAAAGTAAAGTTCTACGTACTGACTTGGCAGAAAATCCTAAGAAATTTTGGTCTTATGTCAAAGCGGTAGGTGGATCAAAACAAAATGTCCAGACACTCTGTGACCAAAATGGTACTGAAACAGACGATGACAGACTAAAGGCCGAAATACTAAATGTCTTTTTCCAAAGTTGTTTCACAGAGGAAGACTGCACTGTAGTTCCTTCTCTAGATTGTCGCACAGATGACAAAATGGTAGATATCGAAATAGACGACAGAGGGATAGAGAAACAAGTAAAATCGTTCAAAAGAGGAAAGGCCTCTGGACCTGGTGGGATACCAGTTCGATTTTACACAGAGTACGCGAAGGAACTTGCCCCCCTTCTTGCAGCGGTGTACCGCAGGTCTCTAGAAGAGCGTAGCGTTCCAAAGGATTGGAAAAGGGCACAGGTCATCCCCGTTTTCAAGAAGGGACGTCGAACAGATGTGCAGAACTATAGACATGTATCTCTAACGTCGATCAGTTGTAGAATTTTGGAACACGCATAATGTTCGAGTATAATGACTTTTCTGGAGACTAGAAATCTACTCTGTAGGAATCAGCATGGGTTTCGAAAAAGACGGTCGTGTGAAACCCAGCTAGCGCTATTCGTCCACGAGACTCAGAGGTCCATAGACACGGGTTCACAGGTAGATGCCATGTTTCTTGACTTCCGCAAGGCGTTCGATACAGTTCCCCACAGTCGTTTAATGAACAAAGTAAGAGCATATGGACTATCAGACCAATTGTGTGATTGGATTGAGGAGTTCCTAGATAACAGGACGCAGCATGTCATTCTCAATGGAGAGAAGTCTTCCGAAGTAAGAGTGATTTCAGGTGTACCGCAGGGGAGTGTCATAGGACCGTTGGTATTCACAATATACATAAATGACCTGGTGGATGACATCGGAAGTTCACTGAGGCTTTTTGCAGATGATGCTGTGGTGTATCGAGAGGTTGTAACATTGGAAAATTGTACTGAAATGCAGGAGGATCTGCAGCGAATTGACGCATGGTGCAGGGAATGGCAACTGAATCTCAATGTAGACAAGTGTAATGTGCTGCGAATACACAGAAAGATAGATCCTTTATCATTTAGCTACAAAATAGCTGGTCAGCAACTGGAAGCAGTTAATACCATAAATTATCTGGGAGTACGCATTAGGAGTGATTTAAAATGGAATGATCATATAATGTTGATCGTCGGTAAAGCAGATTCCAGACTGAGATTCATTGGAACAATCCTAAGGAAATGCAATCCGAAAACAAAGGAAGTAGGTTACAGTACGCTTGTTCGCCCACTGCTTGAATACTGCTCAGCAGTGTGGGATCCGTACCAGATAGGGTTGATAGAAGAGATGGAGAAGATCCAACGGAGAGCAGTGCGCTTCCTTACAGGATCATTTAGTAATCGCGAAAGCGTTACGGAGATGATAGATAAACTCCAGTGGAAGACTCTGCAGGAGAGACGCTCAGTAGCTCGGTACGGGCTTTTGTCAAAGTTTCGAGAACATACCTTCACCGAAGAGTCAAGCAGTATATTGCTCCCTCCTACGTATATCTCGCGAAGAGACCATGAGGATAAAATCAGAGAGATTAGAGCCCACACAGAGGCATACCGACAATCCTTCTTTGCACGAACAATACGAGACTGGAATAGAAGGGAGAACCGATAGAGGTACTGAAGGTACCCTCCGCCACACACCGTCAGGTGGCTTGCGGAGTATGGATGTAGATGTAGATGTAGATGTATGATGTCCATGGTAATACAGGGAGCTGTAGAGGGGAAAAAGAGATTGGAATACATGCAGTTAATAACTGAGGACGTAGGTTGCAAGTGCTACTCTGACATGAAGAGGTTGGCACATGAGAGGTAATTAGTGGCGGGCCGCGGCTAACCAGCCAGAAGACTTACGACTCAAAAAAAAAAAAAAAAAAAAATGCGATTACAGCTTTACCAACCAATTCTTACAGCTTTCCAAAGGAACACACTGTGTGTTCCACTCATGTATCGATCTTAGGTTTCGAAATATTTCGATGCGAAATCAGAGAGTCCTCCGCTGGAAACCCTGTTAGTTGCGGCAGTCCTGCGGGTATGATGCTTTCACAGGGTAGAGCTGCAATAAACTAATCTTTAGATTGCCCTATACACAACTCAACAAGACGGTGTGCTGCCGGAAGTGTGATCCCACGCCCTCTGAGTTCGTTGCCTGGCGGTCAGGTCTCCGAGGCGGAAGCGTGCTTCGTGCCCTTTGGGTCAGCGGGAGATCAGCTGGCGCCAGAGGCAGCAGAGCTGCGCAAGTCGTGGCAAGGTCGCCAGCAGTGAGTCACGCACGCGCGTGACGCTGCGTGAGGCGTCTCTGGTTGCGTGATAGCGATAAGCTGGCGCCCGCCACCTGCGTGGCCTCCTGGACAGCAACCGAGCCGCAGCCGTGCGGCCGAGAACCGCCGGCTCCCGGCCACAGGTAGTGTCTCCAGCTGTGGCCGAGAACCGCCGGCTCCCGGCCACAGGTAGTGTCTCCAGCTGTGGCCGAGAACCGCCGGCTCCCGGCCACAGGTAGTGTCTCCAGCTGTGGCCGAGAACCGCCGGCTCCCGGCCACAGGTAGTCTCTCCAGCTGTCTGTCACTCGTTAAGGGGCTCTGGAAAGGCTCAAAATCATGAAAAGTTCAATTTTTACTTTTTTGCGTTTTCTGAATCTGCAGACTATTACCTTTTAATAGATATATAATTTGTTCAATTCCGAAGACTACAACTATTTTTAATTTTTTTTTGAAATGTGTTCTACATGGGCGTGACCCACTGTGGCGCTGTTAAACTGCTGTCAAATGGTGTTATTATTAACGTCCGTGTTCATCAGGTACATTTTAGTTATGTGAGATAAAGTAAGTGTTGTGGCTAACCTGTGATGGTTCAATATATATCGCTGGTGTGATTGTCGATTGTTTCATGTTTATTTACTGTGTCGTTATCTCGAAAATATTCGTAATTAATTCTGTTTCTTGAGTCTCTGTTTTGTTGAAGTATAATAATGAGTAAAAGTAAAGTTATTAGAAATCCTCAGAAGGATTTTAAGAAAAAGAGAAATGTTGGAAAGCCAAAGGTATGTGTTATTACTGTAAACAATAAAGACGATAACCAAGTGAGTGAACCTAACCTCTCAAGTACACCTGCCCATAGCAGTCAAAGTGGGAAACAAAATACTTCACAGAAGAAGCTTGGTTCAATGAGTGAAAACTATGAATGTTTTATGGGCGAATCGGATGTGAATGAAATATTTGATATGTCGATTCTCAAAGGAATTTTTTCAAACTGTGTAAGATGTATTCATTGTAGTGAAGTTGGTCTGTAACACAATAGTGTTATATGGTCGAGAATCCCCAAGACTGTATTTGTTGGAATAGAAACACTTCACTTTGGTGTGTATGATGCTGTTGCGACTTTCAATGATGGCAACATTGTAAGGTGCAAGGTCTTTAGAAATATGGGGATGAAGATAGGTTCTAACATGGTACGAGCGATGCTTGCTTTAGACAAGGAACGCCTTCGGGCTGCAGACAGGGCTGTAAAGAGTCTAGAAATACAAGCAAGAGTAAACAGGAGGAGAACAAGAGGAAGCTGGAGGAGGAGTTTGCAGAGGATGAAGATAATCCATCCTATGGACCTGGAATGCACTAAAAAGTTAATCCAATCTTTGTCGCTCGATTCCCAAAACTTTTATTTTCTCATACTAATTACATGTTTTCTAAGGATCTTCCAAACATATTTGTTTCAAACTTTCAGTAAATGTTACACAGTACCTTCTGCATAATTTAACACAGCCTTTTTCCAAAAAACTGTATATTTTTGAATATATAAATAAAAAATTGCAAAAAAATGTTGTGAATTTTCATTACAATAGAAAAAAAATCATCTTTAATAACTGAACTAAAATTTTGTAAATCCCTGTGTTAAGTTGTAGCCCATATTCCAATAAATAATCTGTAAACAGTTCAACTTCCTACCTCAAATACTTTGTGAGGAAAGATGTAATTTATAAGCGTTATTTTAACATTGCAAGTATAGGGCGTTCCGGAGCCCCTTAACAGCCACGCACGCTGCTGTGAAGCTTCTCTCTTCTAGCTTCTCCCACTGCAGTCTGTGGAGACTCTCCCTGATAAGCTCCCTCAGTCCGATCTATCCTGTGACGAAGCGTGCGGCTCATCTTTGGATTCTTTTTTTACCTCGCCCGTTAATCCAACTTGTTAAGTGTCCGAAACAGACAAACATCACATTTCTGAAACTCTCTGGCAGATTAAATCTGTGTGCCGGAGCGAGACTCGAACTCGGGACCTTTGCCTTTCGCGGGCAAGTTGCTATCAGCTGAGCTACCCAAGCACGACTCACGCCGCGTCCTCACAGCTTTACTTCCGCCAGTAGCACATTTCTCTTTCGCTTGTAATATTTCTTAACTGTAAGGCACTGCGCACTTTGATGTTTCGTAAATGGTATGCGCCCACATGCGAACAAATCACGTAACTATGTCATTTAAACTGACATCTTTGGGCATAAATCGTAAAAATGATGGTGGCAGGGGTAAAATACAGTGAGCGAAAGGCTATTTACAATGTTTACAGAAGCCACATGGCAGTTGTAAGATTCGAGGGGCATGAAAGGGAAGCAGTGGTTGGGAAGGGAGTGAAACTGGGTTGTGGCCTACTCCCGATGTTATTCAATCTGTATACTGAGCAAGCAGTAAAGGAAACAAAAGAAAAAAATCGGAGTAGCAATTAAAATTCATGGGGGAGAAATAAAAACTTTGAGGTTTGCCGATGACATTGTAATTCTGTCAGAGACAGCAAAGGACCTGGAGGAACAGCTGAACGGAATGGACAGTCTTGAAAGGCGGACATAAGATGAACATCAAGAAAAGCAAATCGAGGATAATGGAATGTAGTCGAATTAAGTTCGGTGATGCTGAAGGAATGAGATTAGAAAATGAGACACTTAAAGCAGTAGATGAGTTTTGGTATCTGGGGAGCAAAATAGCTGATGATGATCGAAGTAGAGAGGATATAAAATGGTGGTTGGCTATAAAGCAACTTGCACAGGATGAGTAGCATGGAGAGCACAACAACGGCAACGACAACAACAACAACAACAACAGTGCTCCTCAGCCAACCACCTGCCGCAACCTACATCCTTCTGAATCTGCTTAGTGTATTCATCCCTTGGCCTCCCTCTACGATTTTTACCCTCCACGCTTCCCTCCAGTACCAAGTTGGTGATCTCTTGATCCCTCAAACATGTCCTACCAACCGATCATTTCTTCTAGTCAAGTTGTGCCACAAATTACTCTTCTGCCCAATTCAATTCAGTAGCTCATCATTAGTTACGTGATCTACCCATCTAATCTATCGTCCATGTTTCAGTTCCGTAAAGGGCAATACCCCATAGAAATACTTTCAGAAACGATTTACTGACACTTGAATCTATACTCGATGTTAACAAATTTCTGTTCTTCAGAAACGCTTTCCTTGCCACTGCCAGTCTACATTTTATATCCTCTCTACTTCGATCTTCATCAGCTATTTTGCTCCCCAGATACCAAAACTCATCTACTGCTTTAAGTGTCTCATTTCCTAATCTAATTCCTTCAGCATCACCGAACTTAATTCGACTACATTCCATTATCCTCGATTTGCTTTTCTTGATGTTCATCTTATGTCCACCTTTCAAGACTGTCCAGTCTGCTGTGTGGTTGCATGCGGCTCCCCACGCTACTCTATCACGCGCAAACCTCTTCATCTCTTCATAACTGCTGCATCCTACAGGGGGTAGACACGAATATGAGAACTCCAAAAGCACCACGCATTATCATGTGCCAGCCGCTGTGGCCGAGTGGTTCTAGGCGCTTCAGGCCGGAACCGTGCGACCGCTACGGTCGCAGGTTCGAATCCTGCCTCGGGCCTGGATGTGGGTGATGTCCTTAGGTTAGTTAGGTTTCAGTAGTTCTAAGTCTAGGGGACTGATGACCTCAAATGTTAAGTCCCATAGTGGTTAAAGCCATTTGAACCATTATCATGTCTAATACCTCTGCTATTCAGAATAGCTTTTAGTCGTCTCGGAATGGATAACTACAGGTTCTTATGGTTTCGAAACGGATTTTACATGACTCTTCCTGGAAAATAGGATCAACTTAAGGAAACTGTGATGGTGGTGGTTAGCGATCACGCACCTTTCTCTCCAAAGTGGACCACAGAGGCTCAATGAAATCGAGATCTGGTGATTGTTGTGGCCAAGGCAGATGGGGCAATTCATCCTCGTGCTCCCAAAACCAGTCCTGGACGATGTGAGCTGTGTGAAAATGCAGCCTCTGGTCTCCGAAAACACCACCAATAGTAACAGCTATTGTTCCGTGACACAGTTTTGAAAAGCCAAAATGGCCACATAATTCTTGACAGTAATGCGATCTTGGAGAGAGCAGCTATGAGGCTCGTGGAATGCCACCGTATGGCTGCCCAAATCATCACTGAACCCCATTGTTGCGACGTAAACTTTGACAGAAGCTGGAAAAGTGTGCTACAAGACTCATGACTTTCTTCCACCGGTCCACAGTTCGGTTTTTATCGCTACGGCATCACGTTTTCCTGTTACGGGGATTTTCATCAGTTATGAGTGGTTTTGGAATTGCACCTCGCCCTCAGATTCCCGACATATACAGGGTTATTACAAATGATTGAAGCGATTTCACATCTCTACAGTAACTTTATTATTTGAGATATTTTCACAATGCTTTGCACATACATACAAAAACTCAAAAAGTTTCTTTAGGCATTCACAAATGTTCGATATGTGCCGCTTTAGTGATTCGGCACACATCAAGCCGATAATCAAGTTCCTCCCACACTCGGCGCAGCATGTCCCCGTCAATGAGTTCGAAAGCGTCGTTGATGCGAGCTCGCAGTTCTGGCACGTTTCTTGGTAGAGGAGGTTTAGACACTGAATCTTTCACATAACCCCACAGAAAGAAATCGCATGGGGTTAAGTCGGGAGAGCGTGGAGGCGATGACATGAATTGCTGATCATGATCTCCACCACGACCGATCCATCGGTTTTCCAATCTCCTGTTTAAGAAGTGCCGAACATCGTGATGGAAGTGCGGTGGAGCACCATCCTCTTGAAAGATGAAGTCGGCGCTGTCGGTCTCCAGTTATGGCATGAGCCAATTTTCCAGCATGTCCAGATACACGTGTCCTGTAACGTTTTTTTCGCAGAAGAAAAAGGGGCCGTAAACTTTAAACCGTGAGATTGCACAAAACACGTTAACTTTTGGTGAATTGCGAATTTGCTGCACGAATGCGTGAGGATTCTCTACCGCCCAGATTCGCACATTGTGTCTGTTCACTTCACCATTAAGAAAAAATGTTGCTTCGTCACTGAAAACAAGTTTCGCACTGAACGCATCCTCTTCCACGAGCTGTTACAACCGCGCCGAAAATTCAAAGCGTTTGACTTTGTCATCGGGTGTCAGGGCTTGTAGCAATTGTAAACGGTAAGGCTTCTGCTTTAGCCTTTTCCGTAAGATTTTCCAAACCGTCGGCTGTGGTACGTTTAGCTCCCTGCTTGCTTTATTCGTCGCCTTCCGCGGGCTACGCGTGAAACTTGCCCGCACGCGTTCAACCGTTTCTTCGCTCACTGCAGGCCGACCCGTTGATATCCCCTTACACAGGCATCCAGAAGCTTTAAACTGCGCATACGATCGCCGAATGGAGTTAGCAGTTGGTGGATCTTTGTTGAACTTCGTCCTGAAGTGTCGTTGCACTGTTATGACTGACTGATGTGAGTGCATTTCAAGCACGACATACGCTTTCTCGGCTCCTGTCGCCATTTTGTCTCACTGCGCTCTCGAGCGCTCTGGCGGCAGAAACCTGAAGTGCGGCTTCAGCCGAACAGAAGTTCATTAGTTTTTCTACGTATCTGTAGTGTGTCGTGACCATATGTCAATGAATGGAGGTACAGTGAATTTATGAAATCGCTTCAATCATTTGTAATAGCCCTGTAGACCTCCCTCCGTGGTGTTTCGATGCTGGCAGGATACACGAGTACGACATTCAGTTCTGCAAGGGACATTTGCAACTGTGGTCCTCTCATTTTTCGTCACAGTCCTTTTCAATGAACGTCCATCACGATCGCTCAGTAAACACTTTCGACCACGTTGTGACGTAGTGGATAATGTTTTTCGGCTTTCTCAGTATGCGGTATAAATTTTCGATACGGTGGCTCTTGAAACAACAATCGTTTCGGCTCCCTTGCTTAAGAAAGCACCGACCGTACCGGCAGTAACAGTTGGCCCACCTTCGAATTCACTTAGCTCCAATATAAAGCACTTACAACTAGACAGAACACGGTTCTGACCACCACTGACACTTGAGGACATTGCAAAGGTAAACACGATCAATAGCACTTCACGATCAATAGCACAACTTGCAGACTTGGGTAGCATCTGCTTTTACGAGTACGTGCAAGTACGCATTTTCCGCTGTGTTTCCATACTTTTGTCCAACCCCTATACATCCACTTGAACCTCCTTGGTCTAACCAAGAGTAGACCTCCGTCTATAATTTCTACTCCCCGATCCACACTCCTGCCCTCTACCAAACTGACAACTCCTTGCTGAATCAGAATGCCTTGCTTGGTGCCTCAAATGCCTCCAGTCAACTAATCCCTCATTCTAGTCAAGTTGTGCTATATATTCCTTTCTTATTCAGTTCGATTCAGCACTTCTGTATCAGTTATTCGATCTACCCACGTAATCTTCAGCGTTCTTCCGTAGCACTGCATTTCTAAAGCTTCTAATATCTCCTCTTTATCTTTATAGGGTTGGGGTTGGGTTGTTTGGAGGAAGAGACCAAACAGCGAGGTCATCGGTCTCATCGGATTAGGGAAGGATGGGGAAGGAAGTCGGCCGTGCCCTTTCAAAGGAACCATCCCAGCATTTGCCTGGAGCGATTTAGGGAAATCACGGAAAACCTAAATCGGGATGGCCGGACGCGGGATTGAACCGTCGTCCTCCCGAATGCGAGTCCAGTATGCTACCACTGCGCCACCTCGCTCGGTCTAATATCTCCTCGTCTGAACGCCATATTCTCCATGTATCACTTCCGCACAACACTACACTTCAGGCACATATGTACAGAAAACATTTCTCGACATTTAAATTTATATTGGATGTTTATATATCTCTCCTTTTCCGCGAAGTTTTTTTCTTGCTAATGCCAATCTTTAATATCCTCGCTACTTTCGCCACCTTCAGTTTTTTTCTTGTTGAAATGGTTCAAATGGCTCTGAGCACTATGGAACCTAACATCTGAAGTCATCAGTCCAGTAGAACTTCGTACTACTTAAACCTAACTAACATAAGGACATCGCGCACATCCATGCCCGACGCAGGATTCGAACCTGCGACAGTATCAGCAGCGCGGTTCCGGACTGAAGCGCCTAGAACCGCTCGGTCACAGCAGCCGGCAACTCATATTTCACCTTCTGCTTCTTGCTCAATAATCAGATTGTTTTAGCATCGCCTGATTTAATTCCAGTGTATTCCTTTACCCTTGTTATACGTTTGTCAATATACATTTGGTAATTCGTTTTCAGGACGCTATTCATCTCGTTCAACTGCTCTTCCAAGTACTTTGCTGTCTCTGACAGAACTACAAAGTCATCAGCAAACCTCGAAGTTTTTATTTCTTGTCCCTCCACATTAATTCCCTTTCTAAATGTCTCCTTCATAGCTTGCTCGATGTACACACTGAATAACACCGGAGAAAAGCTACAACCCAATATCACTCCCTTAGCAATTACTGCTTCCCTTTCATGGCCTTCGACCCGTATAACTGTACAAGATGAAAATAATCTTGCAGTCACTCGATTGTATGTCTGTTACCTTCTAAATTTCAAAGAGTGCAGCTCGGCCACATGGCTCAAAGCTCTCCCCTGGAACCCAAACTGATCTTTCATCAGGTCATTTAGGCTTTGTCTTTAATCCTATTTGATCCTCTTCTGTCTTTAGTATTTGATTTCTCAATCCTACCAATTCGACTACTTTTGACTTTCTTTGCCCTGGTTGAGTCAATCGTTGCGTAAAGTTCTCTCTGAACCTCGCGTCAACCTCCGGTTCTTACGATGCGTTAAGGTCCTGTCGCCTTAATTTCCTATCTTTCTTCAGTTACTTCACTTTTAATCTGCAGTTATAGCCAATAAACTATTGTCAGAGGTCACATATGACCTCGGAAATGGCCTGTACCGACCTGTTTGGATCGTAGCAGCACGCCCCTCCTATCTTTCTTCAGTTACTTCACTTTTAATCTGCAGTTATAGCCAATAAACTATTGTCAGAGGTCACATATGACCTCGGAAATGGCCTGTACCGACCTGTTTGGATCGTAGCAGCACGCCCCTCCTATCTTTCTTCAGTTACTTCACTTTTAATCTGCAGTTATAGACAATAAACTATTGTCAGAGGTCACATATGACCTCGGAAATGGCCTGTACCGACCTGTTTGGATCGTAGCAGCACGCCCCTCCTATCTTTCTTCAGTTACTTCACTTTTAATCTGGAGTTATAGCCAATAAACTATTGTCAGAGGTCACATATGACCTCGGAAATGGCCTGTACCGACCTGTTTGGATCGTAGCAGCACGCCCCTGAACTAGTTCCATGTCTCCTGTCGTGCCTACTTGAAACGGACTACAAAATCTGAGTCACTTTGTTTGCGATTTCTTTTCCGGATACATTGAACTCTCCTAGAACATATCTAATAAACCTGAGTCTACTATTTCCCTAATACTGAGTTCAGATATTTCGTCCCTCTGGAGGCCGCTTCTTCGCTTCACCATTAAATACTTACGGTGTACGACCTGTCACATCTTGGCAAGCCGATGTCGTTTAATATTAATTCTTCATTTCCAAATAGGTATCAGACTGAAACTTCCTGGCAGATTAAAACTGTGTGCTGGACCGAGACTCGAACTCTGGAGCTTTGCCTTTCGAGGGCAAGTGCTCTGCCATCTGAGCTACCGAAGCACGACTCACGCCCGGTCCTCACAGCTTTACTTCTGCCAGTATCTCGTCTCCTACCTTCCAAACTTCACAGAAGCTCTCCTGCGAACCTTGCAGAACTAGCTCTCCTGGAAGAAAGGATATTGCCCGCTAAAGGCAAAGGTCTCGAGTTAGAGTCTCGGTCCGGCACACAGTTTTAATCTGCCAGGAAGTTTCATATCAGCGCACACTCCGCTGCAGAGTGAAAATCTCATTCTGGGAACATCCCCCAGGCTGTGGCTAAGCCCACTTAATTTTCAACATTCGTCTATAGCACCACATCTCAAATGCTTCGATTCGCTTCTGTTCCGGTTTTCCCACAGTCTATCTCTCACTACCATACAATGCGGTGCTCCAAGCGAACATTCTCGGAAATTTCTTCCTCAGATTAAGGCCTATGTTTGATACTAGTGGACTTCTCTTGGCCATGAATGTCCCTTTTGCCAATGGTAGTCTGCTTTTCATGTCCTCCATGTTCCGTCCGCCACTGGTTATTTTACTGCGTAGGTACCAGAATTCCTTAAATTCACCTACTTCGTGACCATCAATCCTGATGTTAAGCTTCTCGCTGTTCTCATTTCTGTTACTTCTCATTACTTTCGTCTTTCTTCGATTTACTCTCAATCCACATTCTGAACTCATTAGGCTCTCCATTCCATTTCGCAGATCACACAAATCTTCTTCACTTTCACTCAAAATAGCAATGTCATCAGCGAATCATGTGATTGATACCCTCTCACCTTGAATTTTAATTTCACTCCTGAACATTTCTTTTATTTCCATCATTCCTTCTTCGATGTACAGATTGAACAGTAGGGGCGAAAAACAGCATCCCTGTCTTATACCCTTTTTAATCCGAGCATTTCGTTCTTTGTCATCCACTCTTATTATTCCCTGTTGTACATATTGTATATTACGCGCCTCTCCCTATAGCTTGCCCCTATTTTTCTCAGAATTTCGAGCTTCCTGCTCCATTTTACAATGTCGAACGCTTTTTCCAGGTCAACAAATCCTATGAACGTGTCTTTTTCTTTAGTCTTGCTTCCATTATCGAACGCAACGTCAGAACTGCCACTCTGGTGCCTTTACCTTTCGTAGAGCCAAACTGATCGTCATAGTACACACTCTCCATTTTCTTTTCAATTCTTGTATTACTCTTGTAAGCAACTTGGATACATGAGCCGTTAAGCTGATTGTGCGATATTTCTCGCATTTGTCGGCTTTTGCTGTCTTCGGAACTGTGTGGATGATATTTTCCCTAAAGTCATCTGATATGTTGCCAGATTCATACATTCTACCTACCAACGTGAATAGTCGTTTTGTTGCCACGTCTCCCAAGAATTTTAGAAAATCTCATGGAATGTTATCTATTCCTTCTGCCTTATTAAGTCCTCCAAAGGTATCGATGTAGCATGAAGTCGACATTCCAAAACATCCCGAAGGTGTTCTATAGGATTCAGGCCAGTTCTCTGTGCAGGTCAGTCCATTACAGGGATGTTATTGTCGTGTAACCACTCTGCCACAGGCTGTGCATTATGAACAGGTTCTCGATCGTGTTAAAGATGCAGTCGCCATTCCCGAATTGCTCTTCAACAGTGGGAAGGAAGAAGGTGCTTAAAACATCAATGTAGGCCTATACTGTGATAGTACCACATAAAATAACAAGGGGTGCAAGCCCCCTTCATGAAAAACACTATCTGACTTTAACACTACCGCCTCCGAATTTTACTGTCGGCACTACACACGCTGCCAGATGACATTCACCAGGCATTCGCCACACCCACACCCTGCCATCGGATCGCCACATTGTGTACCGTGATTCGTCACTTCAAACAACGTTTTTCCACTGTTCAGTCGTCCAATGCTTAAGCTCCTTACACCAAGAGAGGCGTCGTTTGCATTTACCAGTGTTACGTGTGGCTTATGAGCAGCCGCTCGACCATGAAATCCGTGTTTTCTCACCTCCTGCCTAACTGTCATAGTACTTGCAGTGGATCTTGATACAGTTTGGAATTCCTGTGTGGTCGTCTGGATAGATGTCTGCCTGTTGCACATTCTGATTCTAATACTCGCTCCCCTGTCTCTTCTTCATCCACTCCTGTTTCTTCTTCCACCTCATGAAACAAATCTTCCCCCTCATAAAGGCCTTCAGTATCCTCTTTCCGCCTATCCGCTCTCTCGTCTGCATTTAATGTACGAGTAGTGCCTATGAACAGTGGGCCGCAACTCGGCACGATCAGTTACACCAGAGGAGGTACGCGTACCTAAGGAAGGAGTTCGAATCGTGTATTCCATTGAACGACGAGTAGTTCTGGTACTCAAGTACCTCAGGTTAGAACATAGTCCTACGGAAACGTGATTTAATGTTCGGAGACGACGTGATGCGGGAACTGTTCGCAAACTCATCGCCAAATTCCTACGGAAAGGCAGGGTGTAAGAGGTCCGAGCAGATGTAATTTCGATGCATTGCTCACGCGCTGCCTGCGATATGTAAGGTATAAGAGAATCTCAGACCAGAGAGCAGTGTTGACTGCAGTAGGAACTGTGTAGCTGTAGGAGTAAGTTGTTGCTAGCAAGCAGTCCTGTCTGGTGTATCGTGCTGGCTGGGCCGGTCGCGGTGCAGCGATGCCGGACCCTAAGCATTATTGTATAAGGTAAAAGCAGCCTCGCGCATATGTAGTATTGTTAACTCAAGTCCCATGTAAATGTTTTAAAAATGTCCTAATAATAATCTTTCTCATAAAAAGTAACTTTTAACAACCATTCATTTCAATTTAAAGAATTTACTAATTTCTCCAATCCATGATCATCCCGATTACTGCAAAAGAAAAATCAGTTGTTTCTTTTCATAAATGACAAATCTATCGGCCAGCATTGCACAGGGCTGTGCCAAAAAAATTTATTCTAAGAGGAGATATATATATGCGTTATCCGGCGACTTCACTGAGGTAAGAAGTTTTCTTTTTTTTTATTCAGAATGATCTTTCAGGGCCATGATGCAGCACTGCTGACGTCCAAAATTTACCAGGTTAAATTCACAGTCAATTATTGAAAAGTTATAAGTGAGCGACAATTTAATTGTATTATTACCACGTTACTGAATTTATTTTTTGTTGGGACGTTACACTGAATGTGAACGACATAATTATAATTTTTACTGTTGAGAAGTTTAGGAATTTTTCTGTTTTGAGGTTACACTAAATTAGAATATTATTCATATGTGTTTCCATCCAGAATCCATAGCCAGCAGACCACACCCGTCCGAGCTGTGCCATAGAGGTCTGACGCTGTGGACCAGATTCTCACAATGACTGATAATGAAGGATTCGATGTTGGCTGGGTCTGGTTCACAGATTAAGCACACTTCCACCTCAGTGGAGTCGTGACTAAAAAGAACTGGATATTTTGGGGTTCCAAAAACCGCTGTTTGTCAGAAGCGAAACGACTGTGTTCTCCCAAAGTTACTGTTTGGGCTGCTATATGCAGCAGAGGAATTATTGGACCTTTTTTCATGCGAGGAATGATCAGTAGTGAGTCTTACTTTGCAGTCTTAGAACAGTTTGTCGCCACATTGGAGCATCCGGCAGGTTCAGAGTGGTTAATGCTAGAAGGAGCCAGACCACTTCGCACCGAATAGTTGATTCGCTTCCTCGGTGTATATTTCGGGAAGAGAGTCACCGCATTGGATTATTGCAAATTTACTGGCGCAGGGATGGATTCGCTTTCAGAGTCACCTGATCGGACTCCATGTGACTACTTTTTATGAGAAATATTCAACTAGAACCAACCTGAGCCATGCTGCGGCACGCGTTGGTGCTGTCTGTAGGTTTCCGCCCTCTGTTGCAGGCCAGACCGTATCGTTTAGTTGGCACGGCACTGTTGTTTGTCTTCTCGTGCTGCCTGGCGCCACTCGGTTTCGCAAGCGTTGTCTGTCCGCTAGTGGCAGCAGCGGCGGTTATCGATATGTAGAAACTGTTGCCCTATCTTCGGGGCGGCGTCGTGATTCTTCCGGGTCGAGTGAGTGCGCGAGTTCTGTTGGGGACTCAGGAGGGGCCAGGACCGTGTAGCGCCAGAAGACGCCGGGACCGCTGGCGGCGCGCATGCACTGCCGGATGGAAGGGCTGTGGCCACGAGGGTGCACGACCTCGTCCTAAACCGGATCCTGCAGGCTTTAAGATGAGTGCATTTCAATCCAAGCAGAGAAACCTCCACCATTGTGATATCTCGCGATTCTCCAGTGACTTGGTTCCTCTTGCTGCTCGTAGCGTTGCCGAGGTGAAGAACAGCGAGTGGAGTGCTTGGGAAAGGTGGATCTGATTACCTTTCCACGACTTCTTATTACTATTTACGGCCCGCAGCTCGTGGTCGTGCGGTAGCGTTCTCGCTTCCCGCGCTCGGGTTCCCGGGTTCGATTCCCGGCGGGGTCAGGAATTTTCTCTGCCTCGTGATTTTTAAACAACCCGTATCTAATAACCCATGTAGGAAGTGTACTACTGGAGAGTAGTTAATGTGTATAGAGAGACACTGAGGAAAAAACACGAACAAATAATAGAGAGTACTAAAATATCGGGAATACATTTGTCTAGGTAACATATTTGATTAACATTGACATTGCAATTAACATTGCAAGATCACAGGTTAATGTAAGCTCTAGATAAGCCATGACAAATGTAAAATACTGGTAACTTGAATTTAGGAGAATTTGTACTTACAGTTTCCTTATGGTCCATTTGTGAGACTCGCAGACACTAAACATCACCGAGCGAGGTGGCGCAGTGGTTAGACACTGGACTCGCATTCGAGAGGACGACGGTTCAATACCGCGTCCGGCCATCCTGATATAGGTTTTCCGTGATTTCCCTAAATCGCTCCAGGCAAATGCCGGGATGGTTCCTTTGAAAGGGCACGGCCGACTTCCTTCCCCGTCCTTCCCTAATCCGATGAGACCGATGACCTCGCTGTCTGGTCTCCTTCCCCAAAACCAACGAACCAACGAACCAACCAACTAAACATCACACACAACTTGTTGTACACTTTTAAACATCGAAAAAATTTTACATAAACAAAACAGTTACGCAGATGTTCCTACAAGTAACCAAGAGAAATGACATTATAGGTATTCCACAGAGTATGATATGCTTTTGTACAGAGGTTATTTACCTTAACAATTTGGATCATAATTTACTTATATCTCTTTTACAATTGCGCTTATTTCCGTGTGTTACTATTTTTATTTAAGTATACTAGGACAAACAGGCCGAAATTTCAACACCAGGAACGCAGAGCACGTGAAACCCTAGACACACAACAGACCCACTGTATCAGTCATGGCAACACATGTACATAATACAGGACACCCATTTGGAAAAATAGAGCAAAATGTCAAAGTACTCCACCGACTAAATAAAGAACATAAAATGGATTTGTTAGAAGAACAGGAGATATGTACACATTTCAAAAAATTTGAAGATAAAATATTAAACGAAAAACTTGAATCAGTGAATTTCTTCACATGTTTCGATAGTATACTTAAATAAAGATAGTAACACATAGAAATAAGCACAATTGTTCAATAGATATAATTAAATTATGATCCAAATTGTTAAGGTAAAAAACCTCTGTACAAAAGCATATCATACTCTGTGGAAGACCTATAATGTCATCTCTGCTTACTACTTGTAGGAACATCGGTGTTACTGTTTTGTTTGTATAAAATGTTTTTGACGTTTAAAAGTGTAGAAGTTGTGTGTGATTTTTTTGATGTGTGTGAGACTCTGCACAAATGGACCATAAGGAAACTGTACGTACAAATTCTTCTAAATTTCGCCACTAACTTCACATAAAGATCGACAACAAACTAAAAATCACGTGTTTTCTTATATATTGCAGCAAAGTCAACTAAATGAAGCCGAATCTCACACATCGACAATCTCACATAGAAATGACATAACAAACACAAAAAACGCACTTGAAAATGGGAATCATTTCCCGAAACGCGTCGTGCGAAGAATATAAAATACAGAAAATCGTGACTGGTAGCAGATGAGTTATTTATAAACAAACGTAAACTTAAGTATTGTATCTTTTCTTTTTGGAATAAAACTCATTAATACGACCTGTCTGATTGTTTGTCTAGCGAACTGAGTATGCAGCTAGCTAGACGCCACAAGATTGACGACGAGGCTGGACGAGACAATGATAACAAAACTAGCGGCTCTATTTGACTGATGATGATGATGATGATGAGTCCCATACTCCTTTACAGAGCGTAGGGGAGCGACGCGGGAGAACCGCGCCGCCTTGCTAGGCAAGGTCCTAGTGGAGGTGGTTTGCCATTGCCTTCCTCCGACCGTAATGGGGATGAATGATGATGATGAAGACGACACAACAACACCCAGTCATCTCGAGGCAGGAAAAATCCCTGACCCCGCCGGGAATCGAACCCGGCTCCGAACCCCGTGCTTGGGAAGCGAGAACGCTACCGCGAGACCACGAGCTGCGGACTTTTGCGGACTATTTGACTATAACGTCATTTATTCTTTATAACACATGCTGCCAGTTTCGACACCACATGAGATCATCTTCAGACTCCCAACGTAACCTGGCATCCACAAGTGTTGTGACGTGCATTGAGCAGAATCGTATGCAGCTGTCCAAAATTATCTGCGTTCCGTACCTTCCGTGGCAATGACAAGCCCAGACGACTGTGCTGAGCTTCTTGTTGCCACGGGAGATTCGGAACCCAGTGAACAGACACACACCAAATGATGGAGGAAGCCTATGGTGACGAGTGCTTAAGCCGTGTTCGTTGTTACGAACGGTTCACAGGGTTTAGAAATGGCCGGACAGAAGTTCAAGATGTCCCTCGTTCAGGACGCCTTTCGACGTCTACCGACGACGCTCATGCCAGGAACGTCAAAGAAATCGTGCGTTGAAGACTGACTGTCAGCGAAATTGCAGAAAAATGTAACTTTTTAGTTGGATCATGTCATCAAACCTGACACAGGATTTTGGAATGCATCGCGTTGTCGCTAAGTTCGTCCCACGGTTCATGAGTCAAGACCAGACAAACGTTCGCCTCGCAACCTGTGAAGACCTTTTGGACTGCACAGATGTTCCTTAAGAAGACCATAACTGATAGTGAGAGGTGGATCTATGGTTATGATGTTGAAAGGTCTCTGCTGGATTCCTTTCATGTTAATTTCTTAAATCTGTTCTCATTTACGGCATAGATTCCTCTTCGAAATTTACTGTGGCGTTTCTGACTATCTGGGAGGAGACTGAGTAGTGGAACGTGTTACTTTTACACATAAACAAGAACGATCTGTCACACTACTACACTTTAAAACACAGTTTATATGTAATTCATGTCACACAGTCTCATACGGAACCTACATCCGATTTCTTTTATATACTGTATATGATGAGATACTGTCGTCCCCCTTCCCTTCTGTGTGAGAGGATGAATGAGCAAATGTATTTCTAGTTGCATGCTTGAGGGTAGCAGACAAGCCTGTCTGCTAGAGAACAGTAGGACCAACGTCGGAACAGGTAGCTACGCTTTCAAAAAGCAGAGAGGTTTCTATTTTTAGTATGGTCCTGTCCGTCCCTTGTCATGTTAGTATAGGAAGCTGCCCCTCTGGCCACTTCCGTTTGTATTTGTGAGCCACCCTCAGGAAGGGACCAGGTCAGTCTGTCCGCGGCGAGCGTCTGAAGTGGTAAGATCTCCGGCTAAGCGCGTGTCTGCTAAGTCCGTAGGACAATGGATTTCTTAAGTTCAGCCTAACTGAAAATTTAACCACCTTTATTTCAGGTTTAGATGTAAAATATCTAATGTTATCTTAAATTGCAACGCAGTGTATTTCGAGTGTGAAGTTCAGAATATCTTCCAGTAGTTGCTTTCTCACTATTTTGTGAGTAAAGTGGAACCACGTGTTGATCAGTAACTCTAACTAAGATCATCAATCTTAAATGCGAATGTGGGTGAGATTATAACGTTTCGTCTTGACAATATTTTTCAATATAGGAACTTTTCTTTATGTTCAACCCACGTGGGGTGTACTTTGTGATACCAGTACCACGTGCTTATACAATTGTTTGACCCATCACGTTAATAGTAAGACGATAGTAACCAGTCAAGGTTTTTCTTTTGTAAATTGCTTTTCGATCTAATTTATTTTAATTATCAAAATTATTGTGGAGTACACTCTTTGTGTAAACCAAGTTGACCACGTGAAGCATGTGGTGTAATCATCAAAGTAGCCCTCAGCTAGTTTTTTCGGGAAGATTTCACAGAGAGTTAGTATGAATTTAGTATACCAGTGTGTGGTAATTACATGACGGACAGGATTGTGCTACGAACGTAACTTCTTTGGGTGAAAATGGAATCGGTTGGTTGTGGTTAATTTCCTCTTGCATATCTTTCAACGTTCTTCGTGTGTTATTTTATGAATGCAGTGTTGTATGCAGTCTCCCAATCTTGGCTCCATATTTGATGTGTTCTGTACGATTACAAACTCACATTTTCACAATCCTAAATAAGGCACCAGTTTAGTTTTGAATCAAGTTTAATATGCTGAAATTTCAATGATCAATGTTAAAATAAATTTCCAAATATAAACTGATTTATTTCTTTCTATTTAAATTCTCTTTCTTTATATATATATATATCACCGGTTGTCGTATGACTATTAAAAGATTATAATTAATGTTAGTCTGGTTGGGAATTTGGTAAGCTAGACTGGATACCAGGTGAAACAGTTGCGCAGTAATGCAAGGTTAACTTCCCCAGACAGCTCACAGCTTTTAACCCACTTTTATTGTCTATCAGCACCGCTTACACCACAAATTAAACAACAACGTTACAATGTTCAGACGAAGGTTCAATCTTCACAATGGGTCGGGAAAGGTTCTCCAATACCAGAAAATGTTTGTCAGGTCAGGTCAAATGTCAAAGCCATGCTGACAGTTCTTTTTTTTTTTCCTCTGAAGGATTAGTTCATCATGAATTCGTGCCACAGGTACAAACTGTTAATCGATCGTACTATTCGGAAGAGGTGCGACGCCTGCAAGAAAATATGAGAAAGAAACAGCCTTTTATGTGGCGAGACATTTCATGGCTCTTACATCACTAGAACGCACCCGCTCATTCACCCCTGTTGACGCGTGACTATTGCACGGTCGGCCGCCAAGTACGAGTCTTATTTCAGTCGACGGGACACTGGGTGACTTGCGCGCAGGTGATGAGGACAGCACAACACCCAGTCCCCCAAGCGGA